>NC_089205.1:1252500-1312500 GCF_963930695.1 Labrus bergylta
CAAAGACAATGAAGGCCATAGTGTGAGCAGACTACTTGAAAATATTTCATGACCAAATATACATCAATACCCTGGCGCTGCCAATGCGCGTCTGAGCATTCTTGCTGTTGTTCAGACGTGCATCCATGCTGCCAGATCGATCCAATAAGAACACAAACTCTCCACATGAAGCAACTGAAGACATCACAGCCTGTGGAAACTCAGGGTACAGACTCAGCATCACTACTGGATCCCCCATCAGAGTGCCTGACACACAAGAAATTACATAACTCTTTTACCATTCATTCCAGCATTTGTAACTTATGAGAGCAATCTTTGTACATTTTTTAAATCAACTTCCCACACTGACCAGGTTTGGCAGAGGCCTGTCCTGTCTCCACCACAGCAGTAGGTTGGTGGGCATCTTTGTAATAAATCAGCAGTTCAACATCCCTGTCAAACTTGTGCCCAGCAGCCAGCTTGATCTGTAGACCACACATTTATAAACATCAAAAATGTAATCACTTTTCTTCTATCCTTACTTTAAAGTAAGAATCACAACACATGAATGCTCTACCTACCGTGGCTTGGGTTTGCTCTGTGTTGAGATACTGAGGTGGATCAAGGGAACAGTTTGACTCTATTTTAGATACCGGACGGGGAGATGACACTTGGGCACAGAAAGCCAGGCTGTAGGGCACCAAAGAAGATGGAAGAGATGCCACTTGGACGTTGCCACCTCCACTTCCTTTGGACAATTTAGAAATGTTTAAGGTATAATATTAACAGTTAAATAAAAGTAAAATGTTTGTTTTTATAAACCTGAACAAATTTCAGGAGAAAGAAAATAAAATGTATTATATCTCAAGGAAACAAAAAAAAACATTATATGTAAACATAGAATTAAAGTTTCGGACAAATCTGCTGATTTTCTTACCTTGAGGTTGGTAGCGAGGGTTAAGCACAGCCGGAAGACAAAACCTCAGGCCGTCATCAGCCTGCACAGTTAGCTCGGTGACATACTCCAGTCTGATTGAGGCACTCTCTCCTGGTGGGAGACTGCCTACACTCAGAGAGAATATATCTGGACTTTGTTCACTCTCCTCCAATAGAAAAGCTTGCTGACCGGAGCTCAAAGCATCATCGTACTCCTCACGAGCCTAGGGAACAGATTACACATTAAACTGTGTTTACTGTGTTATACTGTAAATTCTGTTGTAATGGACAAACCCTTCCTGTGTAACTTACCTTCTGTTTCTCCTTCACATCAGCTACTATCTCTGTCTGTCCAATCTTAGCACTGAAATGACAGACAGCAGCATCTCCAGGCAGAGGGAAAACAAAAACAGCCTCTAACGGTTTGTCTTCTTTGTTCTCATAGGTCAGAGTGGAGACCACTGTAGCTACATGGTCCCTCACCTCCAGCTCCACCTCCACACTCTTCAGAGGAACTGACCAAGAAACAGAAGGAAACACAATGAACACAACTTACCAGAAATACAGCTTTGTTCATGTCATGATGATATTGACCAGTTGTTGATAATGCTAAATGTTATTCCTTTATAGCTAGTCGTTATCCCTACAGATTGAAAGTCCCTTCCTGACACACAGCCAATATCTCCATAAGAAAGATCTCTAGAACCATAAACAGGAAGAACAGGCAAGAAGTCATTATTCGACTGCAGAAGGAAACAAAACATACAAGGGGATACAAAAACAGAATCAACTGCAAAGAGATTTATTAGATACTATTTCTTTAGTACTCTTCAAAGCTGTTTATGGTTACTACAGACTCATTTGTTTGAACAATCAGACTCAGGAAAAGGTCATTCCATTTTGGAGTTTTTCAGTTTACAAAATCCACATTTTGTATAGGTTCAACTCAAAATATATTTGAAATGAATTGCAAGGTCTCTGTACCTGGTTCGTTTTTCACCGTAAGCAGACCACAGCAGTTCACCATGATTCCTGTTTTCAGGTTACTCGGTTGCAGCGATTTATTGCTGTTAAAAGAAGATACAAGAAATTAAATTGTATACTTTGTTATGCTGACAAGTAAAAGCAAAGAAGTCATGACTGGACATTTTGTAAAAATAATGTGGTAAATGCATGCAATAAAGTACAATATCATTTTCAATCAGTCACTGTTTGGGATAGGCTATGTGAGCTCATGAGTTTTTTTACTTACAACAAATGCATGCTAGCATCAGTCACTACCTTTACAGCCTTTATTTCTGTGATTGTGTTGTTTAAATATCCCAAACTATGGAATATTAATGGAGAGGCTGCATAAAACTTTGATCTGTAAAGACGGCAGATATAATCAGTAACACTGAACTAAAAGCAGAACAATACAAAGTCAATAATCAGGTGTTTATCAGGAGGTTCTTCCTGTTTGACGACATGTGAAGCAGACCTATCCATCAGCCCTGTGAGAGATATCCATTCTTCAAGACTTTTTAAAGTACCTTTTTCCTTAAATAGGGTTAGGGTTAGGGTTAGGGTAAGAGTATTTCGTAGGCTATACTTTATAGACTGTAAGGCCACCCTAGTTATTCTTCAGAGCTGGGACTTTAGGGTATCTAAATAAAACTACAGCCTACTTGACTTGACTTCCTAACCATAACACAAAGAGGTGTTATAGCCTACAATCATCGGATTATTGGATTTAAGATCCCAATCACGGACAATAATGCACCTACCTGTGTAAAGAGAAAGTACCCTGTAGTCTATGATCCTGCACAGGAGATTCACAAAAAATGAATCATCGCTTACGGAAGGCGTCTGCTCCAGATAAACTTCCTCACACTTGATCCACGCCTACAGGTTTACACGGTAAACAGGTGTTTCCCGTATTTACCCACGGAAGTGTAGTCTACTGACGGTTAGTTTGTTCACCCCACCCCAAACTGACTCTTCAATAAAAAATGTTGTTCTGCTCTCAGCTGTGGGGGCGGACCTGTAACCGGAAGCGTCCGCGCTTCAAGGCTTCATGCCAAACAAACGCATTACCATGTGCCCCTAAAAGTCCACTGTTTACACGTATTACACCTATTATTAACAAACATGCACTCTGTCTGACCCAACATAGCCTAGTTCGTTTCTTTATCAAAAATCCATTTGATGCGATTTGGTAATCTCGCGGGACAGGGACGAGTTTTGGGAGGTTTGTTTTTATTATCACTTTCTTTTTCTTCTTTGGGGTTTTATGGCGGTTGCCAAACAAAGACTTGGTGCATTTCCGCCACATCTGGAGTGTGAATCAGAATATCTAATGAGCAGGGCCTACTCTGATATTTGACTGCGGTCAAACCAGCCGCTCTTTGTGTTTACATGGTGAAGTGAGCGGCCCCTAAATTTGAAGTGCTCACGTATTCTGATCTTTATGGTAAATGCTCCGGACTCCAGAGCGAGCAGGAGTAACAGACAGAGAGAGCGAGTCCGTTATTAATCTCCTTTTTTTAAATAAAGTGATAAATGCAGAAGTCTTACCTTAAAACTG
The DNA here is from genome assembly GCF_963930695.1 of Labrus bergylta. NCBI lineage: Eukaryota > Metazoa > Chordata > Actinopteri > Labriformes > Labridae > Labrus > Labrus bergylta. The sequence continues at coordinate 1,255,982 of NC_089205.1, forward strand.
GCTATGAGATACATGTGTATGACACGGGAGCAAACAAAATACTGTTCAGGGAATAGCTTCAGAGGTCGGTGAAATTTGTTTGAGAATAATTCTGCGAGTCTGCGGTAACTTCCGTTTTTCAAAATAAGGTGTTGACAATTAAAAAAACAGTTTTCCTGGGGGGGAAAGATATATATATATATATATATATATATATATATGTTCTTCCATAAGTACACAATGATTCTGATATGGTTGGATTTAGAACTTCTTAGACTATGAAGTACTTTTACTGTGTGCTTTCTGAGAAATCCACTGTCAAGCTCCCTTATACAGCACAGCTCTCTGCAGTGTTTTGAATCGCTCTTTCTATGTTTCTATGTATCTATGTTGCACTTTTAAGATTGTGCAATAAACACACATACAAGGATGTTTCAAATATGAATAATCTGTCACGAGTAAAAAAATACTATTGACATTTTTTTTACATTCATTACATTAACATTTTCGTAGAACATACATATGAAATTACAAAGACTATGAACACCAACAGCTATATACATCTATCTTTTTTCTTCAAATTTGAACCAATACAGATATAAACAAAGATTTAAACAAACAAAAAATACAGCCATCAAATTAAAAATATGAGATAAGTTTTGTCCCAAGCGCTCACATGTCTTTATTTGGTAAGCCCACATGACATTTTTAAGTGTTTTATTTTCTGCCCTAACTGCAAAGAGCACAATCCCAATTGTTCACCCTTGCATGTTGGAGTTATTGTTCATTCATCCATGGCTAGGCACTGCTCATGGTACCATCTTTTGCATGTGTCACACTGTTTCTATAAAATAAAATGTGCAAACCTTTATCAACTTGTCAGGAATAGAGAATCTTGTGCAATAGAGAACCATTTCTAGTTAGGCAGGGCAATCTATACACATCATCATCTTCTATTTAGATTTGTATGTGGGAATTTTACAAACATTACTCTTTGCAAAAGTTTGCAGCATGTTTGCAATAACTCCTTATCTCCAACTCCTTATAATGTAATTGTATTATCTACTCAACAACTGAGCTCCTATCTCCCATGAGAAGACTTAATTGTAATATCATTATTGAGCATATGCATTTATTTTTTAATTTGTGGGGGGAATGATGAACAAGAGGTTGGTTTTTGAAAGAGTAACCTCTGGTAACACAGGACATCTTCTTTTTCTTGATTTTGTAAAAATCCTTGTAATTTCAAGCATTCTTTTTTTCCATATATGCCATAAACTTGCTTACTTTCTATATCTTTGAATTATTTGAAAATATTTTGTTAAAGTATGAAGGGGTTGAGGCTGGACTGAATTTCATTGTGTAGTGATCTGCAATGACAATAAAGGATCCATCCATCTATAACTAACAAAGACCTTGGCCCTCCAAATCCTTCATAAATACTGAACGAGAGGTCTCGTCCTTAACTATTCGAAAATAAATTATTTTAGAATAGCAGAATTTAATGTGTTTGACTCTTTTGAGCATGTGTATTCTCAAAGGTATGATTTATTTTTATGACATTGCTGATGTTTATGATACGTTAAAGGAAGAATATGCAACTTTTTGATCCAGCAGATGTCACCCTTGAGCACCAGCATGAAACCAAAACAACTCAAGCTGCATTGTTGTGTTAGCATGCTAATGCTAGCGATCTTTATTATGCTCTTATCTTCACATTGCATGTAAATTTACACAAAATGACCATGATCTAAAAACGCTTACGTGGCATTCAAATAAGCAGTGAGTACAGTATGTTATTCTTCTTTTCTATAGTCTCTCACTTAAACAACTTTTATACGTGAGGTGATGAGCCGGCCAGCTGTCCCGTCCATGTAAACACGGTGTAGATACGGCTCAGACAACATCACAGACAGTGGGACTCGGGTGTTACACTCATTGTAGACAGTCATGACTCACAGAGTTATTTTGCACAATCATGCACATCTGCACAACTGCACAGCTCCTCAACATCAAAGTCAGAAAATAAGACTCATTATAGTGATTTGCAAGGAACTTTGACAGTGGATTTCTCAAAAAGTAAACAGTAAAAATACTTCATTGTACCTGTGCATGTAGTCTAAGAAGTACTTAGTCCAACCATACCAGAATCATGGTGTACTTATGGAAGAATTTGTTTTTAAAAGACATCAAAGTCAGAAAAAAGACTCATTATAGTGATTTATAAAGAACTTTGACAGTGGATTTCTCAAAAAGTACACAGTAAAAGTACTTCATAGTACCTGTGCATGTAGGATGGACTAAGAAGTACTAAGTCCAACCATATCAGAACCATTGTGTACTTAAGGAAGAAAATATATTTATATATTTTTTTTTATTCAAGAAAACTGTTTTTTTTAAAAATTGTGAACACGGAAAACAGAAGTTACCGCAGACATGCAGTATTATTCTCAAACTAATGTAAACAGATTGTTGTGGTTGTTATATGTACTGTATATCTCATTCGCTTTTAGAGTGAGGTGTCCCTAGAGAGATATCATAACTGCCATAAAGCAGTTGTTGTTGTTATCCTGTTCGCGGTACACAGGTGTGTGTGTGGAATAAAGTGAAAGCCGTGGATAAAGAAGCTCCCCGTCTGTGTGCCGTTTATTCTTTTCTTATTAAGTGTATTTGGTCCGACGAACCCACAAAGCTCGGTTACACTAATTTCACCGACCTCCGAAGCTATTCCCTGTACAGTATTTTGTTTGCTCCAGTTTCATACACGTGTATCTCATAGCCAGTTTTATGGTAAGACTTCAGCATCCAGCCGAAGATTTCTGCCTTTTAATAAGACAGTTTTTTCTTACTACTGTAACTTTTTCTGCTTTGCTAAAGTGCTCATGATGGATAACATCTTTGTAACATAACAATAAGTAAGGTCTTTTCCCTGCTTTTTGTAACATAACAATAAGTAAGGTCTTTTACCTGCTTTTGTAACATATCAATGAGTAAGGTCTCTTACCTGCTTTTTGTAACATAACAATGAGTAAGGTCTTTTACCTGCTTTTGTAACATAACAATAAGTAAGGTCTCTTACCTGCTTTTTGTAACATAACAATGAGTAAGGTCTTTTACCTGCTTTTGTAACATAACAATAAGTAAGGTCTTTTTACCTGCTTTTTGTAAAGTGTCTCGAGATAACACTTGTTATGAGTTGATGCTATACAAATAAAAATTGATTGGTTGATTGATTGACACTTCTCATTTCCCCAGCCTTCCTTTGGATTCTGTAAAACCATCGTCCTTTCTATCGTTACATCTAATGACCTTGTACATGAGTTAGAAAATAAACAGGGAATTAGATGTTTTAATTGAAGAAAGGACATATAAAATGTATTTTCAAAATAGGGCAGAGTGGATGGAAAAAGGGGAGAAATGTATAAAATTGTTCCTGAGACTTCAACAAAGAAAATTATTAAAAAAGAACATTACTAACCTACAAAATAATGGGGAAATGTTACATAGACCGACAGATATAAGATATATTATATAATATAAGATATTCTCGTTCCAGCCGCAAACCATTCAAAGAGAAAATGTGAATGTGGTCAAACTTTTCCTGAGCATTATGAAAGAAATATTCAGTCTGATATAATGTCCTTTAACTCAGGCAGAACTCCTGGTTTAGATGGAATACCCACAGAAGTTTATCAGAAATTTTTCGACTTAATCAAGAACCCATTACTTTTGTGTTTTAATTTTACATATAATGTTGGATAACTGTCAAATTCTCAAAAAGAGGGCCTCATTTCACTACACTAAACAGGAAACCCAATGGTCAATATAAGGACACAGTAGATCTTAAGAACTGGAGACCAATCACACTCCAATGCCCATAGATTGAAAAAAGTGTTGTCTAATATTATTCATCAGAACCAATCAGGTTTTATGCAGGTTCCCTTCATTGGTAATAACATAAGACAATTGTTAGAAGTTATAGAAAATTATGAATTAGAAAAAGAGGCTGGCTTGATATTTTTTGCTGATTTGGAGAAGGCTTTTGATAAAATTCGTTTGGAATTTATTTTTAAGTGTTTGGGATTCTTTAACTTCGGTGAATCATTGATTAATTGGATTAGAGCTCTATATAATGGTACCAACTGCAAAATTATTAATAATGAATATATGTCTAAGTCTGTTTCCTTATTAAAAGGGGTAAAACAAGGATGTCCACTGTCCTCATATCTGTTTGCTGATGATGCCAGTTTCCTGATAAATCCAAAACGTTCCTGTGTGAAAGCCCTCCTCGAAGACTTGGACGTTTTCTCTAAAATATCTAGTCTAAATCCAAACTATGGAAAATGTGTTATACTTAGAATAGGGACTTTAAAGGGTACTAACTTTAATTTGCCATGTAACTTCCTGATTACTTGGACTGATGGACCAGTCAATGTGCTGGGGGATAGTGATTCCATAGGATCTGAAAGATCTATGTACAATTATAGTAACAAAATGGTTAAGATGAATAAAATGTTACAAATTTGGAGGGGTAAAACCCTAACACTCTTCGGAAAGATTTCTCTGGTAAACTCTCTTGTAGTGCCACATTTCACATATCTCTTTATGTCACTCCCTAGCCCATCTCAGCAGAGACGTGCGGTCAGGGGAGGCAGGTGAGGCAGAGCCTCACCACCCTCAGGGATTATAAATAAATATCAAAATAAAAATAAAAACTTTAAAGGCCGCTTTTATTCAAAAGATGTACTTGCATACAGACTGGTTTTTATCCAAGTTAGTGGAAGGTATTCATCCCCTGTTCCAAAGAAGGCTTTACCCCTTTTTGCAAATCCAACCTCGTCATACAGGTTTAGTGGAGAACTTACTGGGAAACTTATCTGTATTTTTGAAAGAGGTAATGCAGAGTTGGTTATGTTTCCAGAGGGAAGAAATGAGGTTTTACAGCAGGTTAACTCTAATAACTTGAATGAAGGGAAGCCAGTTTTCTTGGGGGGGGGGGGGGGGGGGTTGCTCATTACATTTAAAGAGACACACATACCAAAACGGAGCGTTCTGAGAGAGCTGGTTTATACAGGGTCACAAAACTCCTCTGATGCTTGATTCATGTTATATTTTGACCAAAGCACAGCACAGATGTTTCATTTAGACCACAGAGGACTGTTTGAAAAGGTGGAGGAGGAGGAGAATATGTCACCTTCAAAATTAATGTCAGCCACTGCAAAGGGACCATGGTAAAATAAAAAACTACAAAACTCAATATTAAAAGGTATTTTATTTAAATTCAGTATGAAAACTAGACTTCAAAATAATTTCCCCTTTGATGCGCAATAAAAATAACGTTTTATAAATGCTTGACTGAATAAACTAATTGATCTAAATAGAGATTTTACACAAAAAAATAATTACTAGCTGATATTTAGATTGGATTGATGCATGTTTTGTACCACAGCAAAAAAATGTCTTCAGAGAAAGCGTGAGAACTTAGCTTTTACTGTCGATGGAAAATCATTTCGAGACAGTCTCAGCACAGAGCTGAAGTTATACCACAGGTAAACAGGAAACATGCTCTAACCTCACCTGCAGCATGCTTACAGTAAATGTGGTTTAGCAGAACAGTTCCCACGTTTTCAGGTTCCCATACAAATACAGGCATTAAGTTAGGTGCATCACAAGCTGTCTCAGTTTCTCAATAGCCAGTCAGACTATAAAAACCTGCTTAACTTTTCTTTGGTATTCCAAGGAATAGAACATAGACAAAACGTTTTCTGCATCAAAACTTTTTTATTTTTTTATTTCAATGGTTACCCGCATGAAGAAGTGTGAATTAAAACATGTGATAACTCGGAAGGGGTTTTAGTGTTTGCAGTTCTAAAAAGCAGTGTTTTTTTTGTCTTGTGAGGAATAGAATTAGTGATAGATGGGGGGCAGGGGGTGGGGAAAGGCCTCAGTACCCTACTGGTAATATATGCAGCCCCATTGTGGTGAATCAATGCACCGTGCAATAATGGGGGCTAAGGAGGTGGGAGAGGCTGTAGGGGAGCCATGATGAGATGTCTTTTGCCTCATGGTGTAACCCCTCACCACCAAATGCACTCAAGAACAACCATTGTTAGCCTAACTCTCAAGCAAAGTGCATCTACCATTCATATCTGGCTTGTTATTTTGCTTATACCAAAGAACTGGAAAGAGACAAAAGTCCAAGGGCAAGCCAATGTCAAGACTCAATAACTTTGTTTCACTGACAGGAATGCTGATACTGGGCTCCGTTACTGCTGTTAAGGATATGCTGTGAAAGTCTATGTATGGATGTACATGCATTGTGTTTTTAGTACCTACTGGAAGTCAGGTGAGAACTTTTTTATTCTGTGAAATGTCTGAGCACATGTTTAAGCAGTAGTTTGTATGTTTGTAGTTTACTGGTTGATATGAAACCGTATGGTTTAGAATTCAAAACTGTATGTTTTCAAATATAACATCCTAACCAAAAAGGAAGAATGCACTAGTTTTTAAAGTTTAGTCTTATCCCAAAAACTGCTTGCACTTTTATTTAGTTAACATCACTGCTCTGTTAGGGGATCAAGTCGAGCTCCAGATAATATTATACATGCAAGGCAAAATTTTCTTACAGGCTTTAGCTTAAAGTGAACTGAAGTGCAAATAGTGAAAATAGAAATGTCACCAAAAAGTAATTGAGTATTTGACACTTCTTCTGCAGGATGAATCTAAGTGCTCTCAGTTTAAGAGACAACGCCAATCAATTCAAAGTGATTTGCTAAATGGAGATGGTGGCTGAGGGGAGGGAGCAGTATTTTATAGGTCCCTTCCTTGGAAAAGCACAGACAATGAGAACAAAACCAAAGTATTGTATCTAAATAAGGAGGACAAGGAACAATAGGCGTCTGTGTACGGAAATTGAGTAGTTTTTTTTTTTTTTTGAGGAGGACCAACAGATGACTGGCATAGACTGACTAATTTAACACAAAACATTTCTCAAAAATGGGAGTTAATACAGGGATTTTTTGGATGGCATCTCCAATCATTAAAAGCTCTAGATAATATTTTTGTTTAAGTCTCTGCCAAATATTTTTTATTGTTTGAACTAAAATATTGTCAACATGACTTTCAGGGTGCAAAAGTTGCAACTTCACACAAAAAAGTGTGAAAATGATTGTCCAAAGCTGCCTTAACCTGAGTGTAAATTAAAATCAAATAACAGATGTTTCTTAATATTGCTGCCATAGATAATGATCACCTGCCCCTGCAGTCCCCCTCAGCTCTACTTTTCATTTTGCACACAAAAAATAAAAATGTGATTCCTTGGCCACAACAGCAAAACAGCAACAAAGTAAAAAGCAAAAGAAAGTTGATATTCTTTGACCTACATTTCAGAGGTGTCTAGAAACACAACTCCAAATGATTCTTGTAGCTCTGTGTCACCTGTATGTGTTAATGTGTTAACAGTTGTTCAATTTAATGCAGGTAGGATGTGACCCACTACCCACATCCCATGGACATGATGACCCAGGGCAGAGGAAGAATTTGGGAAGGCATTGGGAGACAAGTGCACCGGTTTATTCTCGCCTATCTTCTCTTGCTGGCTTTACCATGCACTGGCTTCCTCCCCAACTTTTGGTCTAGAGTGTTAACGTTATCCTGGGACTCGCAAACCCATCAATACATCACTGAGCAGGCCATTCTCAATGTCACCATGGAGACTCTAAGAGACATAAAGAAACACCAAGAAAACCATGTAGAGAATCAGGTGAGCTGTTTGAAGCAGCCAAGTTTTTACCATACATTCAGGAGGCATAAATTTTTTTGAATATTGGTTGATATATTTAAAATATCTATATGTATTTTAAGATATCACTTAATTATAGGTGGGACGGTATTGAGCCGCCTTTGGTGGTTCTGTTCAGTTAATGTATAAAATAAAAAACGGGTCATGTCTGTTTACATACAACTTTGTTATATTTGAGCACAGAACTTCACTTCTTTTCAGTAATGGTTCTGTGTTCCTCCCAGACCAGACTGGGCCGAGGCTTCTGGAGAGCTGTGGGAGAGGTGGTGAAATCCAACGCAGCCATGGACTTCCTGAGCTCCACCAGGGCGGACCCAGTGTATCACTTTGATTCAGAGCGCGTGGACAGCGCCATTGTGATGTTACGGCAGTTCTGGGCCAAGACTCTGCTCTCAGTGAGGGCCAAACAGTACCAAAGTGCTCGTCACAGCTTGGGCCAGCTATTTCACTCCCTGCAGGTACAGTACACGGTGGCACTATTATACAAATACATTAGAAAAAGAACTAAATATAAATGTGATATACAGTAACTAGGGCTGTCAGCATTAGTTAATCAAGATGAATTAAGACCTGAAATTAATGCAATCATTTTTTAGCGCCATTAGCAACAGCTGACAAGTCACAACTAATATCCATCTTACGACATCAAACATTTCACTTTTTTATTGTTCCTTTAAGCTCTTTCCATTTAGTTTTGGATCCATAACTAGTGTTGTACTCAAATTGGTCTTGGTCTCAAGTCCGGTCTCGAGACAACGTTTTAATGGTCTTGGTCTCGTCTCGGAATCGAAAGTGTTTTTATTCAGTCTTGTCTCGGTTTTGGAGTCGGCAGACTCCGGATATCAAATGAAGACCGGTCAATACCACCACTGACAGGCTATTTTTCCTTGTCATTACTTTGATTCGAAGGAAAACAGCCCCTTTTCTAAAAGAACAAATAACTTTAACTCATTCATAACTTGACTTTTAATACCAGTTATGGCTGCAACCTTCACAGTGTTACAGTCAAACAGAGTGAAACACCTACTGCACACAAGATGATGATTTGTCTGTGATAGTTATGGTCTTGGTCTTGTCTTGTCTTGGTCTCGGAACACTACAACACTATCCATAACAAGTTAATGTCATACCCTTCAATCTTCTGGAAGGTTCTTACTTTATTTCAAAATAAATGCAGAGTTGAATTCAAACAGCAAGTAAAGAACTCTCAGCTTAAGACAGTTCAAAAATTCTAAATAAATCCTAACTTTGCATTTTAATTTTTAAATGTAAAATAAAGGTATTTTAAATGTGCGATTAAAAATTAAATCAACCACAAATAAATATTAAAATTAAGAGACTTAAATTAAGCGATTAAAAAAAAAAAGTCCTTTGACAGCCTTAGATATAACCAAAACCCACAATGTTAACCTTAAAAAAATATAGTACTCTGCTAACAGAGCTTAAGCCTTAAGCTTTTTATGACTATATCGAGAGATCCCAAAACAGTTTATGAAGAGTCAGAATATTAAGGGATGAGATCAGCAGTGAATAAAGACACATAGATTGTAGTTATGGGTCTTCTGTTGGAGCATTATTCCTGTCAATGTTTTATGACAAAAGTAACCATGCTATGCTTTTCTAAACTTCTTTTATGCCAGGACTTCTACAGTCACAGTAACTGGGTTGAGATGGGCAAGCAGTTAATTTACCTCCACCTCCTGCAGCCAGAGGAGCCTGCCATCCCTGTGGCTAATGGTAATCAATATATTCACCACTGATTATTGAGTTACAAGAATGAGAGATGAATTTATTAATCATTTGGGCATGAAACCACTTTATGATAGACTGAGCCAGATACAGGTTGAGTATCATTATGCACACCTTCACTAAAATGTGTCAGCCAATAGTTTAAGTTGTACTTACTGGCCTGTTGCATTCTTGGTGTTCCCATGTTTTAAAAATAATATGACATGTGTGAAAGGTTCACAGATCCTCCCATGTACCTGTGCTTAAGATGTTTTTTCTGGCTTGCTATTGATGGATGTTAAGCTGACAAGCTAGAATAACATAAATACATCATAGCTCTTTGACATTTACCAATGCCTTTTGGATTGTCCTCTCACTTGTAGCAGAAACAATATATTGTTCTCTGGACCAAAATATAGTTAATACAGATGGGCACCTTGAAAAGGTATTAAACCATTTACAATATGCTACTTTACCTAAGGGTACCAAAATGGCTAGAGCTCTGCAGTCAATAAAGCCTGTTTAATGAAGGGTAACACAGCAACAAGTAGGTGCAGTAGGTGCAGCGATGTGTCACCTGTTGGTTTTGGAAAATCTACATTGAACATGCTTTTGTTAGTTGTTTTCTGTTTAAGAGAATGTAGACCTAAATGCAGGCAAACAGGAAAGGCACGTTGACTTGAGACTGAGCTAACCAAATAAAAGGTCAGTCATTTTTCATTGGAAAGACAGCTAGAATAAAGGTCCACATGCATGTTACTGGGAACAGAAGGGAACTCCATTCTATACAACCACACCTAGTAACATGTACAATATAAAAAGACACAAGTATTTACACAGTTATACCATGTGGATGATAATAAAAAATGGAAAGCTGGTGTGCAGGGAGTCAGCCGACCAGGTGACAATAGAGATGCTTTTTGTATAAATTATCTACAGAATATATCATCAAACAAATCAGTCTCTATCTCTGGATAAATAGGGTAACATTTGTAATGATCATTTTCACTTCAGAGAGAAAAAGAAATCAAGCATGTATAATGCTTAATAAATTAAAAATGTAAGTCTTAAGATTTGGCTTTCATGAATAGTCAATTAATTATTCAGCTGACAGGTCAATTGGCAATAAATGATAATAATAATAATAAATATCATAATGACATTATCATTTAATTGTTTCAGCCATTTATCAGCAGAAATGCCACACATTCCCTGGTCTACATCCCAACTTCTCAAACTGCTGTTTTAATAGATATGACAGTGTATTGAAAACCTTAAGCTTTAGGACAGTTAATCAGACATCACTGGGGTGAACGCTAAGGATTTAATGATTTTTACCTTTTACTATACCCAATATATGAGGGCCTAGGTAAATGTTGTGTAGTTTCTCTGGCGCTCATTATATTAAACATGTGAACTGATTATGGAATTAAAGGCCTTTAATCCCTAAACCAAAGGTAACACCAGTTTGCAAGTATTTACTGTATCTTTCAAGATACGGTTTGCTTGTGCAGTAATGATTTGTAGCTTTTCATTGCCTTAACCCTCTTTCCTTACACCTACAGGCAACACTCCTACCTGTATGGAGTGCTTCAGTATAACCTGTCGAGGTAACCTTCTGCCCAGACTCACAAAAACACAGCAAGATTCCCAGCTGCTCACCACTGGCTACTTCAGCACCTTCCCCAAAAAACCTCAGGGTGTGTCATTACAACTTCAACTCCAACAGCTCATAAAATACACTTGAATAAAGTGTATTTTCTTACATATAACGTCTGAATGGCTTTTTACTTTTTTAAAGGCTTTATATGTGATTTTTTGATCCAGCAGATGTCGCCCTTGAGCACCAGCATGAAACCAAAACAACTTGCGCTGCATTGTTGTGTTAGCATGCTAATGCTAGTGATCTTTATTATGCTTGTATCTTCACACTGCATGTAAATTTACCTGAAATGAGCGTGATCTAGAAACACAGTTAAGCAGTGAGTACAGTATGTTATTCTTCTTTTCTCTAGTCCCTCAATTAAACAACTTTTATACACGAGGGGAGGAGTCAGCCGGCCGTCCCGCCGATGTAAACAAAGTGAAGATAGGACTCTAAAAACTCTGAAAGCATCACAGACAGTGGGACTCGGGTGTTACACCCATTGTAGACAGTCATGACTCACAGAGTTATTTTCAGAGGATATACTTGATTTCTATTATATTTAAGTGTGAAAAATCGCATATAAAGACTTTAAACTCACTTTTCACAGGCAAATGCAGTCATGGAGGAATATTGGATAGTAGCCGCTATATGGGGGCCAAAGGGGGCATCAACAAGGACAGCACCTCACCTATCTTCTCCCCTCACCATTTCCTCCATGTGGAAGCTGCCACTTTAGCTACTGAGGCTACTCTGAGTGTCCTGAGAGACCTCAGAGACACTGTGGGACACAAAACCTTCCTAAGGTAAGTTTAAACTGCTGTTTAATTTTTCTTGCAGTATTTTCGTCAGAGGAAGAAACAGTGGGCTCCACAGTGGGTTTTGCGATTCCTCAAATAACACTATTTATGACAAAAATATCTTCAGCTTTTGAGTGAACTTTTGAGGAAATATGTCCTTTGACAGGCTCTTCAGTGTGAAGCAGGTTCCTGCATTGGTATTTGTCATGGACACCACGGGAAGTATGTTTGAGGAGATAACTGCTGCTCGCCTTCGGGTTCATTCTATCATCCAGAGCCGCGCCCGCAGCACTGAACATCCTGGCACTTTTCTCCTTGTGCCTTTCCATGACCCAGGTGATGGTCTAAGTCAGAAATTCCCTGTCTAGTGGATAGAGCTTGAAAGGTCTGCCATCAGAGCTGGAAACGATCTCTGTTGACTTTGAAACACTTCAGCAAAACACTGAAGACTTATCGTGCTATAATCCTTGATTACTTCCCTCCTTTACCGCTTTTCTTTTAACTTCAATAGATGTTGTTGCTATTGTCAAATAGTGTTTCATACATTTAGATTAATAGTAAAATGTACTTTATAGCGATTGACATAAACTTAGGGCCTGGCCTATCTCTAAATCCATGGTAAGTAAGATGCACAGATGATTGAAGCAAAACTTTTATAAAACTTTTCTCATCTCATCTAATCAGGAAGAACTTTGTTGAATCACAATTACTTGACTTGAACCCCATCCAACAAATTATTACAGATAACACTCTGACTATGAAATGAAATTCAACAAATCAAACGTGTGTAAACTGTTTGTGTTCACTTTGCTTTTGCCATGAAGTAGATCTTAAAGAAATATTCTCCTTTAAAAAATGCTAGCCTATCTCTGAACAATGGTAAGATTACAGTCACTCTGCACCTACCCAACACTTTAAAAAACTAAAAAACATGACTTTTTGAAATGTGTTGTCTCTGGATTTTTGTATAGACTAAACAGATGTGATACAATATATTACTAAGTAAGTGTTAGAGGTATAATTGTTTTTTATAACAATTGTGCAAAGCTAGGCCAACTATTTTCTCCTGTCTTCAGTCTTTAAGCTGAGCTAAGCTAAAATAAGCTAAACTAAGCTAAGCTACATTAGATACCATATTGTCATGGTGGTGTAAGCTTTTTTTATTCAACTCCCAGCAAACTGCTGAAATATTTTGATAGGCATTGTGAAATTCAGCTTTGTAGTCAAGGTTAGCGTTCCATTTTAGTTTAATGGTTATTATTCATATTTGATCGATCTGCTGATAGTTCTGCTCACAAAGTCATAAGTCTTGGTAAACCATCTAACTTTTCTATCTACTGCGTTGTGCCAGGGTTTGGACCAGTCTTTGAGACTGATAATCCAGACCAGTTTATGACTTTTATGGAGAACCTGATGGCACTGGGAGGAGGTGATGAACCAGAGATGTGCTTCTCTGCTGTTCAGGTAAATGAGGTGCAATCTGTTTCTAACACTGTGATCAGAGTATGAGAATTTCATGTAGCAACTAATTACCCATCCTGCTGTCTGTTTTCAGTTGGCTCTCACTCATAGTCCACCGTTGTCAGAGATATTTGTATTCACTGATGCTTCCCCTAAAGACGCCCACTTGTTTGATGCAGTAAAGGCCCTCGCACTGGAGAAACAGAGCAAGGTAGGTTTCGATTATCAAAGAGGATTAACCTCAAATAGAGTTACATAAATATCTATATTGCACAAATGCAGTTTAAATGTTGCCACAGGTTACATTCCTGCTTACTGAGGACCCCAACTCCTCAAAAGAGAGTAGAGGACGGAGGAAGAGGAGGAGGAGGATGAGCAGGGAACTTCTGTCTCCTGATCGTTTTTCTCTCTACTCTTCCCTGTCCTCTCTGTCAGGAGGACTGACAATATTCACCACCAACTCTGACATCCACAAAGTGTCTGCCATAGTGGAGGATAACACAGCTGCTGACAAGGTTTGGCAAATCTTACACTCTTCACTTGTCTGTTTGCACCAACTGCTAGTTGAAATGTCTATTTCATAGCTGCTAAATGCTTCACAAAAAAGAACTAATAGGAAGGGAATGGGTCTTTAAAACTTAGGGTGTGCATGGTTTAGCAATAATCATGTGTCCTTGTACAAGATGACATGTGACCAGTTTTTAGTAGTTTGTTATCAGACACTTTGAATCTCTTTGAGGTCAAAACATTTTTTCCGTCCTCCCAGGTGACCCTCCTTCATGTGGAAAGTGACCAAGAGCTGATGTCCTCCCATTCCTTCAGAGTGGACAACTCAGTAAAAAACATCACACTGCATGTCACTGGCAGTCTAACTAAATGTATTCTCACCAGTCCATCAGGTAATCAGGGACAGTCATATTCATTTACAAGCTGTTGATGACAGCTATATCCAGGCATCATGTTGTTTTTTAATTCTTGGAACTACTGTCTTTGAACAGCTCTCAGTACTTGTCCATACATTTCACTGCCACTGCTATTCTTTGCATTCAAGTTATTCACGTTTACATCATCCTTCCTTTGCCAGACCAAATCCAGTCTTTGTTGAGAGAGCAGAGACCTCTGGCCGAGTTACAGCATTTTGAGGGTCTTTACCGCATCACCCTGCTTTCTCCTTTACAACCAGGCTTGTGGAAACTGCAAGCCAAGAGTGATGGACACCTTACATTTAATGTAATAGGTAAAGAGGGAACCTGTGTATGACACACAACAAGTTCACTAAGAGGTTATGACCAGTGCATTAGTCATTGCGGAACTCCATTTGTCTTTTTTTCTGTAGGTGACAGCAGTTTAGATTTCCTTTATTACTTTGCCACCGTAACCAATGAGACACATCCAGGTCTGGCCAGAATGGAGGGCAGTCCAGTGGCTGGTAAGTCATTGGTATTTTGGTATTTCACTTATATTGCATTGGTGATGTGTTAATCATAAAATCACTCGCTTTCCTGTCACTTTGCAAAACCGACTGTTTCCTTGTTTTCACAGGTGTCGCTGCATTCCTGGTGCTGGCAGTGACAGGTGTCGCTCCAGATGAGGAGATGTCTTTCAGTCATGTGATGCTGCTGGGAGCTGACGGGGAGAACATCCAGCAGGTGAAGCTGAACTCCTCCTCCTCTTCATCATCGTTCTCTGTGGAGGAGCTGGTGGGATGGGTGGAGTCTGTCCCCAGAGTTCCCTTCAGTGTTCGACTGCTGGGCCAAGACAGGAAAGGAAACAAGCTGGAGCGTGTTTCCACAGAGATGATCCATCCAACTCATGTTCAGATACAGGTAGTTCTTCTGCATAGCAGGACGTGAATTTAATAATGTGAATTCTGTTTGTCAGAAAATATGCCTATTAGCCCATAAAATGTTTCAAATGTTCGTTAGTGATGTACAACAAAAGAGGATGTACTTATTGAACATTTTATATTGAAAATAAAACTTTATAATTATTATTATACTTTATTAATTATTTATTGTACCTCACTGCTGCTGTCATAGTGTGTGTGTCTCTGTCTCCTCAGGTGCTTTCAGTCTCCTGTCTAGTACCTGGTCACAGCACAATGGTGGACTTTGATGTCCTGAACCACGGCCCAGCCCGACTCTTCAGTCTGACTGGTGATGATGACTATGGCTATTTTCAAAAGAAAGGACATCACAGGTAGAGCTGAATGAACAGCAACATTTTTATCATGCCATTTTATGTCCTATTTGTCTTCAATTGGCAATCACTTGCCGTATGATTGCAGTATCATAAAGAAACATTTCTCTTTTTTAAATGTTAAGTTTCTCTCCCTCAGGTTCCATGTTGCAGAGCAAGGCTCCTTCCACGGTCAGGTGGAACTCCACACTCCTGCCACAGCTCAGGCAGGAGCTACTGTCACCCTTACACTTACTGTCCGTGCGCATGACTCTCCAGACTTAAACTATGCAGTGTCCTACTTGACTGTGGTCCCACCGGTGAGCAAGACTCCCCTGTTCTATTTTGATTTGTGTTTGTTTGATAGATCAGAATCAGAATTAGAATCAGAATCAGAATCAGAATCAGAATCAGAATCAGAATCAGAATCAGAATCAGGGTTTATTGCCAAGTACATTTACACATACAAGGAATTTGACTTGGTGTATTGGTGCTAAACAATTAACAAGGAAATAAAGCAGAACTAGCAACAACTTAAATAATACAGAATAAGAAGATATTACAATATATAAAATAGAATTTAAAAATGTAAAATATAAAAATAAAAAACACAAAATGTACAAAAGGTGTAATGTAGGAGCTGTGCAGTGGACCAGATCAGATCAGATTATTCATTATTATGAAATGGTTGTTTATGTTGTTGTTGTTGTTGTTGTTGTTGTATAGGACTGACATCCTTACTCTTTCACTTGTAGGACGCTGACACATCCCCACCATCCTGTTCTGCAGCACAGGTATCGTCTACCTGTCCTGACATATGCAGTCAGTCCAACTGGAGTGTGTCTCTGGTTGTGTCCGACAGGGGGCACTCTGGCCTCGCTGCCCTCCAGCTAAAGAAGGGTGAAGGCATTCTAACTTTATTTCAAAACCCCCCACCTAGTGAGCATGGCACGGGTGAGGCAAAGCCCGGCACAGACCAACAACAGGCAGAAAAGAACAAAACAACCAGTGGAGGCCACCAGCAGCACCACCACAAGGCAAGATTAGAGAAAGGAGAGCCCACTTTGAATCTATCTGAATGGGCTCTGGGCTCGTCTCAGCCACTGTGGGTGAGGTACACGTCAAGCTGCTGCTCTGCTCAGGCAGAGTTTCTGATCTGGGACACAGCTGGAAACATGAGACGTTGCCATCTAACATGTGGTCAGCAGAGACAACAAAGAGACATGAGCACAGACATTAGCAGCGCTGGACAGAAAACTCTCACAGGGGTCTTATTCTTGTTCTTTGGTCTACTCTTTTGTGTACTTTAGGTTGATGGGATGACAAACTAATTTTTGTGTTGTTACTGGACCTAGCAGCCTCACAAATAGCAACACATACACTTGTTATTGTTCATTGGGTAGTTGACACTTTAACTTTTTAAAGATGGTGCACTGAATAAAGTATTAATTATGTATTTTTCATACAACAGCTTGAGATATTTTCAGAGGCAACTTGTGAATGTCAGACATCACAGAACACATAGCTGCCATGGAGTGAATCATTTGGACACTACTTTCTCCAGCAGGAAAACCACAAATCTGTAGAAACTGCTGCAAAATGTAGTAATGATGGCAACTTTAAATAGCCTTAGACGCCGCATGTGACCAAGCACAGTGTGACAATTTCTTGAGATAACATTTGCTATGAATTGTTGCTATACAAATAACATTGATTGATTGGTTGATTGGTTGATTGATTTATATATTGATAGCGTTATTGATTGGTTGGTTGGTTGGTTGGTTGATTGATTGATTGAGTTATTGGTTGGTTGATTGATATATTGATTAATTGATTGTTAAGGTGGAAGACAGGTCGGGGAGCCAGCAGTTAAGAATCCACAGACTGCACACTTGTGACAAACAGTGAGAGTCTCAATAAACATGTGACACCACAGAGCCGATGCAGAGAAAAGCCAAACAGCCCAGAAAGAAACAGACAGGAAAAGATTTACCTAAGTATCAACATGGACCTCTCTGCTCTTAATGGTTCTTTTTTAGGCCAGATAAATGTGGGTTTAGCAGGATCCATACACAGTCTTTGACATGGTGTTTACTGTCTAATGGTAGGTGCTTGATATAGGAAGTGTTAAAATGAACAGACAAGAAGTCTACAACAATGCACTTGAATAGTTTTGTAAATTAATAATGAGATAAAAATGTTTTGTATTTTTTATTATTTACCAGTAATAATGTGGAGTAAAGTAACTTTACATTTAAAATCAGTCATTTGTTTAGAAAATTCAACAGAATATCTGGAGATAATTTACACTTCCACTGATAATTGATTAACTGGTCAGGGAGTTGCTCATTACATGACACAGAAGAAGTGGTGAATATAAAAGCAGAGAAAACTTGAACACAAAGGGATTAAAGGTACATATGGTCCAGACGGAGCATTTGGATATGTTGGATAAAAAATGTGCCGAAAAAGACAAGCACGTGGAGGTGGAGGAGAGAGGACACTGGGGGAAGAAGGTGGAGTTTCTACTGGCTGTGGCGGGTAATGTTGTCGGACTAGGCAATGTTTGGAGGTTTCCCTACCTATGCTACAAAAATGGAGGGGGTAAGCAAACAAGATGCAGACTTATTGATTCCCAGAGTCTGTGCTTGGTATGCAGTGTTTTGTAAATTTCACATTTTAGGTGCGTTCCTGGTGCCATATCTGTTATTTGTGGTGACCTGTGGTGTACCTCTGTTCCTGCTGGAGACGACCATGGGTCAGTACACCCAGGAGGGAGGCATCACCTGCTGGAGGAAGCTTTGCCCACTAGCAGAAGGTAAAGTGTTCAGGACCTAACAGGAGCAAAACGAGGCTGAATATTATTTACAGTACAAAACACAGAAAACTGATTAATTGAAAAAAAAAAAACATTTGTGATTGGCCTCTTTACTGCTGTTGGTTATTTAATTTTTAGGTTGTCAAAGTCAGAGGGATTTTGTGTGGCAGTAACTCATTAACATTCTGAAACTGACTGGAGCAAAGACAAACCTAAACACAAATAATGAAAAACACATTTTCCATCCACGTCATTCATCAAGGTAAACATTGACAAAAGTAACAGCTAAATGACCTCTGTGACCCTCACGCCAAAGTAAGATGAATAATTTTTTTAAAGGGTCATTGGACATTTTCAGTTGTGATACCCAATTTAAATTAAAATCCACATATTTTATATATAAAAATATCTTGGGGTGTACTACTTTTAATATGAAAAGAAGTTGTATAAAGTCTTTTCAGACACACGATCCATGAGACCCGTTACACCGAATGACCACGAGTACATCACTGACAATGGTTCATCGTAAGGTGTATGTTACTAAACTATGGCTGGTCAGGTGATGTCACATGATTCAGTATTTGATCAGGCTGAAGAATACAAGTCTGAAATAACCAAAGGAAAAAATAAAATAAAATAATACAAGAAAAGCTGATAATTGTTTGAATGAAGGCTTTTTGTCATGTTTGTAAGCACCAAAGAGCAATTATCTGGGCCCACAGGTATTGGCTATGGTGGGCAGCTGATTCTCTTATACAGCTGTATGACCTACATCATTATTCTGTCCTGGGCTTTACTCTTCCTGGTGTTCTCCTTCAGCTCCCAGCTGCCCTGGGCCAGCTGCAACAACTATTGGAACACAGGTTGGATACATTCACACACAGGAAGGTTGACTTAACAAAATACTAACAATTGAGTGATGTTATGACAGCTGATTCCCTTCTTGTACATTACCATAAAGTTAAGTTCTGTCATCAGAAAACATCATCAGGCTCACTTTGTAGTTGATTATTAAAAGTTTTGTCTGATTAATTTCAATGTCAACAATATGCAAAAGCTTTTGGTAAAAAACTCCTTTTCAATTATTCCCATATTATTAGAACTGTTAATTCTCTGTATCCTTTCAGATGCCTGTGTAGACTTTTCAACACGTAATAACACCTTTGAATGGACCAACCAGACAAACACAACCTCTGCTGCTACAGAGTTCTGGGAGTATGTCTGTAGATTTACAAATGAAGCCTGACATTTATTTTAAATGTGCAAAAAATGTGTCCCACTTACTTCTGATAAATCATTTCTGCAAATGTCTTTGAACTTGTAGAAGACGAGTGCTTGCCATTTCAGGAGGGATTGAGGAGATAGGCAGCATCAGGTGGGAGGTGCTGGTGTGCCTAATTGTAATGTGGATCACTTGTTACTTTTGTATCTGGAAAGGGGTCAAGTCCACCGGAAAGGTACTTATATTATCCCTTATGTCATTATGTGCACACTATATTTCTAAATCCTTGAACAGTTTTTTTTCTTATAGGTAGTATATTTTACTGCTACATTCCCCTATGCCATGTTGTTGATCCTTTTGATCCGTGGGCTCTCTCTTCCCGGGGCTCTACAAGGGGTCTTATTTTATCTCCTGCCTGAACCCTCACGGCTCACAGACCCTCAGGTAGGAGCTTTACATACTGTAACAGTGTACCCGATGGCAGTAACGTCAGTGTGTAAATGTGTGTGAATGGTATTAATTAATACTGATACATAGCATGGTGCACTTAACACAGCAGCCTCTGTGAATTGGTGGTTGTGACATGTAGTGTAAAAGTGGGTCAGAAGTACACTTCCATTGACAATACTCCGTGGTGCTTTTTTAAAAAACAGGTTTGGATGGAGGCTGGAGCTCAGATTTTCTTTTCATACAGCGTGGGTGTGGGCTCCTTAACTGTCCTGGGCAGCTACAACCCCTACAAAAACAACTGCTATAAGTGAGTATTTGTCAAGGTGTGGTTATTCTTAGCAGGATTGTTTCAGTAACTTTTCTGACACATAACGGCATATAAGTCAAAAAAAAGAAAAGAAAAAGAAATCATAAGTAAATAATTTGTTCTATGTTTTTCAGAGACTGTCTGTGGCTGTGTTTACTGAACAGTGTAACCAGTGTAGTAGCAGGGTTTGCAGTCTTCTCCGTGCTGGGATTCATGGCTCATGAGCAGGGTGTTCCAATCAGTGAAGTGGCCGAGTCAGGTGCTGTAAACCACCTAAGATTCTATGATGCAATTTTTCATCATGGCACTATGCCGTCTTGCATGTTGCTGTGGTTACATCATGTATACACTGTATTAGATGTTCCTGTGGTTGATTTTGTACTTGATTTTAAGTGTAAATGGAAGTCCTTCTACAATTCACTGATTTAACATGTTCTGGCTCTTATGTCCAACACTTGGTTACAATTTTACTTCTCCAGACAAAATAAATAGTCTTAGCTGATGTCATTAAAAATAAAGCTTTTACTTCTGCATTATCATTTTCACCAAACAAAAGGTTTAAAATTATCAGTCAGTTTTATTTAGTTACACATTGTTCTCTTTTTCAAAACTTCAAGTGTATTTGAATAATTCAGTAATTTCCCTCTATCATGACAGACTGGCTTTTTCACTCATCACCATCTGGATAAATATTTTTACCTTTACTTTTCCAAGTAAGGTTTATTGTGATGTTGTGTTCCAGGTCCAGGCTTGGGATTCATTGCATACCCTCAGGCTGTAGCCATGATGCCTCTGCCCCAATTGTGGTCCGTCTGTTTCTTTGTCATGCTCATTCTATTGGGCCTCGACACACAAGTAAGATGTTTATGAACTAATATAAAAAGAGCACATTTATTTTCTGATATACATTTATCCAGCCTCCTCCTCTCTGTACAGTTTGTTTCCATGGAAGTGGTGATGACATCCATCATAGACATGTTTCCCACTGTAATGCGCAGGGCAGGCAGACGAGAGCTTTTCCTTCTCTTCTTCTGCCTCATATGTTTCTTCTCTCAGCTTGTCATGATTACAGAGGTCAGTGTTCACTGTTATGTTTATATTTATTATCCATCATCAGAGAATATTTCTGCTCAAATATTAACAATTCATGAATCATAATTTTGTTTTATTATTCCAACAATGTGGAAAAAGTGTCAGGAATAGGTTCCATATAACTTATGATTACATCCAAATTAAAATGAATAATCTAATGCCAAATAAACATCCCTGCTGTTGTCTCCAGGGAGGGATGTATGTGTTCCAGATATTTGACTACTATGCCTGTAATGGAGCCTGCATCCTCTTTCTCTGTGTGTTTGAAACCCTGGCACTGGGATGGATATTTGGTAGGTATTTTAGGATGTTATAAAAGTGGAACTCTGGCAATACTATGTTAGACTTACAAAGGCTGAGGTATCTTAACTTTGAAGTAAAAGATCCACAAACACTGGACTGTATATATTTACCATAATGCATCAGTAGTATTGTGAGTTAGTATGGAACATATTCATTACATGTATTGAAGTGGTAAACATCTATGTCTTACTCCAAAGCTCCAGTTTGTAACACTGGCTTGGTGTTATAATTTGGTAGGCTTCATGCCCGTGGTTAAACAGCCCTGATGACATCATTAGGGATATTTTCTGAGATTTGGCAAAGCCACAGAAGAAATGCTTACCTATGATGGAGGATTAGGGCCATGTTAAAAAATTATATATTTTTTAAATTTCAAGATTAAAGTCGTAAATTTACGACTTTAATCTCTTAAATTAACGAGTTTGAGAACAGCCTGCACGGAAATGATGAAAGTAGAACTCTTAAAGTCTTTAAAGAATAAAAGAATAAAGTGGTTATTTTAGTCTATATGAGAAGAGCAGCAGCATCCTGTTCTCAAATGACAAACATGGAGCATCTTGTCCTAAAGGTTTCACTAATAAGGAAATAAGATACTTCCTTGTGTAGTCGGTAAAAACAGTTATATACAAAGAAAGATTTATTTATTGTCTGATGTGGACATCATATACCCTTTATCTGACCTTATCTACAACAAAGGAGCTGAGCAGATTTACAGGATCATAAAGGACATGACCGGGGTGCATGCCAACCCATTCTTTAAAGTCTGCTGGCTTTACCTCACACCTCTGGTCTCTTTGGTAAGACTTAACTCCTTACTGTAAGTTTTCATGCTGATAACATCTTACTAAAAGGAATCTCTCTTCCTTTTGTCTTCTCAGGGCTCTTTTATAGCTTCATTAGTTTGGTACCAGCCTTTGACGTTCAATCGCTGGTACGTGTACCCCACCTGGGCATACGTGTTTGGCTGGATAACGGCCCTCTCCTCCATTCTTCTTGTGCCCGGATGGGCGCTTTATAAACTGTTAACTGGGACTGGAAACCTCTATCAGGTAGGACAACTTGATTACCGTAATTATTTATTCAAGAAATGGCATGTAGATGTCAGATAGAGAGAGAGACAGGAAGAGACTGAACAGACTGGTCAGGAGGGCCAGTTCTGTCTTGGACTGTCCTCTGGACTCTGTAGAGGAGGTGGGTGAGAGGAGGATGTTAGTGAAGCTGATATCCATCATGGACAACCCCTCTCACCCCCTACATGACACTGTGGGGGCCCTGAGCAGCTCCTTCAGCAGCAGACTGAGACACCCACCCTGCAAGACAGAGTGTTTTTTAATAAGAACTGTCCTCTGTCTTTCCACAAGTGAAAGTGTTAAGAGTATATGCCTAGTATTATTTTATCTCTATTGTATTTTTCTGCTTCACTAATTAATGTAAATATGTTTGTTTTATAACTTTTTGCTATTTTGCTAATTATACTCATGTTTTTGAGCTGTTGTAACAAAAACATTTCCCCCAATGGGGGATCAATAAAGTTTATCTTTATCTTTAGATATATATTGTAAAGGCAATAAGTCAAAATGCCATTTTGATATCATCTTAAAATGATGCAGTAGTCTGACTGTGGACAGAATCCTCAAATCAATTACTATGATTGACTATAATTTTACTACATATATAAAATCAAATGAAAACTAAAGCATATGATTTGAAAGGAAAAAAATCAATGAAAAAGATTTTATCATCATAGTCATGTATCCTAATACTCTTTAAGAAACTGAGAAAACAATGCCTCAAGCTTCCTATAAACATTTTAAACCAAAAAGATTCTAGGAACAAGACATCAGTCCCATCCAACTTAGAAATTGATTTCAAGTTTTCTAGATTATAATAATTTTCATGATGATGGTGAAATTAGTCAGTTTAAAGGTGTGAAATGTTTAGCTTCATTTTTCAAAATACCTCAGCAACACAACATTCTCCTTAATTTGAGCCTTAAAAAGTTGCCAGAATCTATACTGTTCTGCTATACTGTAACAATGCAAAAGAAACATTGTATGCAACAATAGTGATAAGTACGGAGCCCCTGAAGTCCCAAAAAGTTAAAAAAAAAAAAAAAAAAACAATCTTGTGCACACAAGATAATTATAATTATCTCAAAAGTTAATTTGGAATGAATTTGCCTCAGCAAATAGTTGAGTTCAGCCTCATGGAGATAACTCAACATAACTGAAATGTTATAACAACATAGACCGTAGAACATTATAAAAAATAATTTTCTGCTTTAACACACTGCAGGTTAACAAAATGTAACGTTTTAACTGTTATCTTTAAATATTACCTGACATAAATAGAAACACTGAATTCCTAACCCTTTACTCAAGGGTTACAGATTTAGGGTACTTAGAAAAACTCTGTTCACATGTTTGTATGTGTTCATTTTAATAAAGTAAGTTACAGTACTATTCTATTACTCAAAGAAAACAGGTGCTTTGAAAAGTATTTGATTGAAGTGCTTAGGCAAACCTTACTTATTGACACTCGTATCCATAGCCCAAGTACTATCTTGTGCACACAAATATATATATATATATATATATATATATATATATATACACACACACATATGCAGTGGGTACGGAAAGTATTCAGACCCCTTTACATTTTTCACTCTGTTTCATTGCAGCCATTTGCCAAAATCAAAAAAGTTCATTTTATTTCTCATTAATGTACACTCAGCACCCCATCTTGACAGAAAAAAAACAGAAATGTAGACATTTTTGCAAATTTATTAAAAAAAGAAAAACTGAAATATCACACGGTCATAAGTGCTCAGTATTGAGTAGAAGCACCCTTTTGAGCTTGTACAGCCATGAGTCTTCTTGGGAATGATGCAACAAGTTTTTCACACCTGGATTTGGGGATCCTCTGCCATTCTTCCTTGCAGATCCTCTCCAGTTCTGTCAGGTTGGATGATGAACGTTGGTGGACAGCCATTTTCAGGTCTCTCCAGAGATGCTCAATTGGGTTTAGGTCAGGGCTCTGGCTGGGCCAGTCAAGAATGGTCACAGAGTTGTTCCGAAGCCACTCCTTTGTTATTTTAGCTGTGTGCTTAGGGTCATTGTCTTGTTGGAAGGTGAACCTTCGGCCCGGTCTGAGGTCCTGAGCACTCTGGAAGAGGTTTTCTTCCAGGATATCTCTGTACTCATCTTTCCTTCAATTGCAACCAGTCATCCTGTCCCTGCAGCTGAAAAACACCCCCATAGCATGATGCTGCCACCACCATGTTCCACTGTTGGGATTGTATTGGGCAGGTGATGAGCAGTGCCTGGTTTTCTCCACACATACCGCTTAGAATTAAAGCCAAAAAGTTCAATCTTGGTCTCATCAGACCAGGGAATCTTCTTTCTCATAGTCTGGGAGTCCTTCATGTGTTTTTTGGCAAACTCTATGCAGGCTTTCATATGTCTTGCACTGAGGAGAGGCTTCCGTCGGGCCACTCTGCCATAAAGCCCCGACTGGTGGAGGGCTGCAGTGATAGTTGACTTTGTGGAACTTTCTCCCATCTCCCTACTGCATCTCTGTGAGCTCAGCCACAGTGATCTTTGGGTTCTTCTTTACCTCTCTCACCAAGGCTCTTCTCCCACGATTACTCAGTTTGGCTGGACGGCCAGGTCTAGGAAGAGTTCTGGTCGTCCCAAACTTCTTCCATTTAAGGATTATGGAGGCCACTGTGCTCTTAGGAACCTTCAGTGCTGCAGAAATTCTTTTGTAACCTTGGCCAGATCTGTGCCTTGCCACAATTCTGTCTCTGAGCTCCTTGTGCAGTTCCTTCGACCTCATGATTCTCATTTGCTCTGACATGCACTGTGAGCTGTAAGGTCTTATATAGACAGGTGTGTGCCTTTCCTAATCAAGTCCAATCAGTTTAATTAAACACAGCTGGACTCCAATGAAGGAGCAGAACCATCTCAAGGAGGATCAGAAGAAATGGACAGCATGTGAGTTAAATGAGTGTCACAGCAAAGGGTCTGAATACTTATGACCATGTGATATTTCAGTTTTTTTTTTAAAATAAATTTGCAAAAGTTTCTACATTTCTGTTTTTTTTCTGTCAAGATGGGGTGCTGAGTGTACATTAATGAGAAATAAAATGAACTTTTTTGATTTTAGCAAATGGCTGCAATGAAACAAAGAGTGAAAAATGTAAAGGGGTCTGAATACTTTCCGTACCCACTGTATATATTATCTTTCGGGACTTCTGTGGCTCCGGAGAGAAGGTCATTGTACACAAAACATATTTCGTAAATTATTGACAATTAATTAACATTACTCTTTTTTTTCAGCGCCTCCTTTATTTGTGCCGACCTCTACCAGACTACTCACTGAGCAGAAAGAGTGAAGCTGAGCTTCAGCACATCGGAGGAGAAGGAACAGTTCTTCTTCCTGAGATTTTCTAAACTGCTCTTTTGTCTCCATTAACTTAGAAACTAAGCTCTGAGCAGACTGATTGAGAAATTACTTCTTTTTTTTAAAGTCTAAAACCCAAGGATATATCCTCTGTTTGATTGAAGTATTGTTTTATAATGGACAGTGTTCTTGTAATGAATCATCACAGGTGTGATGATTAAAAAAGATCAAACTGTGACATAAAAACTTACACATCCATAAGTTATAGTTTTAAGTTTATACTCTTTTTAGACACATTTTAATTACCCTCAGATGACTAATTTAAAAGTAAGTATTTCTTATCAATCAGCTGGACATTTACACTTGTTAACTTAAATAGTTAGATGAAAAATGCTGTTGAAACTTCAAATGTTTCCCTTATTATACAATGAAAAAACATTAAGAGCATCTGGAACTTGTGCATGGTTAAATGTTACAGCATGAAAGTTACTGCATGTCCATGTCAAATAAACAAACAAATACACTCAGAAAAATATCACAATAAACTTAAACCAAAGCCCATTGTGACCTCTATAGTTCTGTCATGTTGTTCAAATGCCCACATAAACATGTAGCCTGTGACAGCTAACCTTTTACTGCTTATTATAACACGAACATGTTTGAGAGGCAAGAAAAGGTGGAGAAAAAGACACTGTAGAAAACTAGAGTTTTGCAGCATACATAAATGCATTTGTTTCTTTACATTTTTAAAAACAGGAACATTGAATTAGATGTGTCTGAATGTTTTCACGTTTGAGGAGAACAGCCAACAACACAGCCAGAAGATGGTGCTGCTGTTGCAGACCTGAATGCAAAGCCGACAGGCAAGAACCAGTGGGGTGTATAGAATGAACATCTGAAACCAGTGATGTTGCAGCAGACACTTTATTTTACATTAAAATTTAGAAATTGATAGACAGCCCACATACTTTTTTAGACTGACAAGACAAGGACATATTAATACACTTCAAAT
Source organism: Labrus bergylta (assembly GCF_963930695.1). NCBI lineage: Eukaryota > Metazoa > Chordata > Actinopteri > Labriformes > Labridae > Labrus > Labrus bergylta. The sequence continues at coordinate 1,283,185 of NC_089205.1, forward strand.
ATTTTCAAAAACCGGCTGCAAGATAAGATCATAAAACAGGTTTGCCACTCAGTTAAATTACATGCATGCACAATGCATACAACTCCTTGTCAAACAATGTTTGGCATCAAATCTGTCACACTTCTTCCTCACCCATTTCATTGGTTACTCCTTAGGATCCATTGCAAATTATAATACAGGCTTAGAATCTCAACTGCACATGTCAGGCAGACCGGGGTCATTCTTTAACCCCGGGTGTCTGCTGACCTGCATGGTCTCTGGGGAGGAGAATTTAATAAAAGATGCACAGGTCTCTCGGGTATGAGCTTTGGCTGCAGCGCTGGCCAAAATGTGCATGATCCTCAGGAGGGCTGTCTCACTAAAAAACACAAACAGGTATCAACTAGACGTACAGGATGAATGTTGAATCTCATGTATTAGGATCATGGCACAAAAGGAATTATTTCATAAGGGCGAAGTAGGTTAAGGAGAGTGCTTATCCAGAGTCTCACACACACCTGCCTACATGGACACTGGAGGCAAGACACCAGGCAGCTTCCCCTTCAGGTGTCAGGGGCTCCTGCAGAACTTGGCGGGACAAACACAGGGCCGCTCCTGCCAGCTGCACTGGAAGAAATGTCACACATTGCCCCTCCAGGAGAGACAGCTCCAGCAGATAACGGGCCATCCACACCACCTGAAAGCACAGTTGACACTTCAGATCTAAAACTGGAAAATAATCTCATTATTTTGTGCAGCTAACACAATTTATATCCAAGACCTTTGCACTGCAGCGAGCGACAGCGGCAAGTAGGACGAGGAAATACTGAGGGGAACAGTAGGCCAAATCAAATTTCAGCCCGCAGAGTACTTTGCGCTCCATTCGCAGCAGCTGATGCTTAGTGTAAGTGTGGTCCATCAAGTAGCACAAAGCTGACACCTGGAAGCATGCACAGTGAAAGTCAAAAGTGTCAGGCACATCAGTCTTTTGTTACACCAGAGAAGATGATATTTGGAGTAACTTGTTAGTAAAAAACAAAAACATAGAGTGATTAATTAAGTCAACATGTTTCATATAAAGAGACTGGGTCAGTGTACCTCAGGCAGAAGGCACTCCTCCTTTTTTGCAGCAACAAAAAGGCAAACCATGCCCAGGAGCTGCAGGTTGGATGTAGTCACCTTAATCAGACGCAGGGAGTGGTTGAGGAGATGAATGGACAGATAGAGGGTCTCTTCTTGAAAATGCATCATCTCCTGGTGGGAAATAAACCAAGTGTGTGAAAATTGGAAACAGACATATTTTTACTGAGAAAAAAAGGTTTTGTTCCCCAAGATCAGAAGAGTGATACTCTGCAACCAAGATACAACTTGCAGCTTAACATAGTCATTAAGTCATCAGAAAATAGATCTGTGTTAGGAAGTTACTACAACTGGTGAAGAAATAGTATAACATGTAACCCTGAATAATACCAACATGTACAGAAAACCCCAAGAGATATAATATTTTAACTATAAAGAGGTGAAGGTCTGCTACATTTAGACAAAGCCAGCATACTTTTTTTTTTGTAAATATCAGCAAACCAGCAGCTCAGCATTTAGCACAGAAATTAACATGTTCTGTTTTTGTTATTAAGAAAATCTGAATACACAGGGCGACTTACATGAACTTGAATGAGCCAATCTATCAGAACAGCACGAGTGGCGTCAGTGAAATGCCGGGGCAGGTCAGTGTTGGTTAATGAGTTTTGTGTTTGTGTTCTCTGCAGAGTAACAAAAGAACATAAAGGCACAAAAATATGAAGGCAAAACAGACTGTGCCTATCTTCAATGGTGGCTTCTGTCAATGTGTCAGACTACCACACATTAATCTGTTAGGTGACCTTTGTTTATCTCACCATCATGTCTAAAAACATGTCCCAGGCGTATGTATGGTCCCGTATGAGGTCCAGCTTCTCCAGTGCCAGCTCCACCTCGTGGCGCAGCAGGCTGGGCACCAGCGCCTGAAGGCTGTGAAGACTCTGCAGACCAAGAGGGGGAAGAAGCACAGGCTCCTCCATACAAGCGTCTGCTACACAAAACAACACATGTGGGTTTTTAATATTCACTGGGTACCAAAATATACAATATATGTGTGTATAATACGAAGTAATAAAAGAAGAGACAGGCCCATTATACAGACACACACTTTGTTTGAGACTGGTGTGAAGTTTAAAAATTCAGGTGTTCAACTCTACCTTCAGAGTGACTGTCTTCATGGAAGCCCAGGAGGATGCCTTCACTTGTTTGTGTTGATAACCTTCTCTCCTGCAAACAGACAACACATAACTAAATGGTGCAACATGCAGTTTGCAACTTGGGTTTGTTTTATTTTATGCGTTTTCTCTGTTGTGTCTTGGGATATAAAAAGGTAAATATCTCATGCGATCCTGATTTCACTCTTGAATAGTGTAACTAAGTTAAATGTTATCTTATTATTTTGGTTGACAAAAACTTGTAAGCATGACTGATGGAAAGCATTAAAGTAATAAAAATAATGATATTTAAAAAAAGAAACAGGGTTTGTTGTTTTCAGGACAAAAAAAAAAAATCTATCAAACGCTTTGAATCTAAGAAGTTTACAGTGATTACAGCATTAGCATATTAAGGTTTTAACAAGATTACAGATAGCCTTTAAACATTTCGTACTGCAAAATGCCAAACAGTATTTTTATTCACAAAGTCAACTTTAAGGATTAATATAGTGAGAAATAAGTTACATCAAGAGCGAGAAAACGAAGGAGACAAACAGCACAGAAGGCATACCCATCTGTGTTCCGTCTCCATTTTGACAGGGGCCATCCTGGACTCCTCCACTTCAACAGGCTGCCAGCGGTCTATGGGCCCACAGGCGTTAGCCCACGTTCTTAACGGGGCTCGCCTTTCGTCCGCCTGCAGGGGAAACGGATTCTTTATCTGAAACTGATGGGATCCTAGACACTTAACATGTCATGCCTTCTCCTTTTTTTTCCCAAAACACCAGAGTTAGCCAGAGTCTAATCAGGGACTCCCTGACACACCTGGGGTCAAAGCAGGTGAAGGCAATTGTTCTAACCTGGCCTGTTTCAGCAATGGATTCTTATTTAATTAAGGTCAACTAGGGAACAGTGTGATTGGCAGGCTCAATGTTTCATTAATTTGGTCGTTTTTTCTCTAAAAAATAGCTCAGGAAAAACTTTCCTTTTTTACTTTTTCCGTGGCCATCATTTTTGAAACAAAAAACCAACCAAAGGATTCATGAGGGGAAATGTTTGAAAGAGGTAACAATTAGTATTTTCTGACGATTGGAAGAGCCCCTATTAACTTTTGATCTAACAGGTGTTCACCTTCTTGTGTAAGTCCAGCAGGGGCTTGGAGTCGCAGAAACCGGTCCTGGCCATAGTTACAGCCGGAGACAGTGTTCCCGTGCCGGGCCGCTGCAGCTACTTATCCACTGGTGTCGGCGGAGGCCTGGAGCTCAGAACAACCACGCTGCTGTGACAGCCACCGGCTCATATAGACAACCCAGTCCCACTGATTGGGACTTCCTGTCGACGTTTGAAAAAATAAACTTCGTTTTGATTCATGAGAAAAAAAAACACAACAGAAAAACGTTTATTTGAGGCTACCCATTTAATTTTTTCATTCAGACTTTTAAACTGGTTAAGGCCATGCTTCCTGAAACATTTCGTGGACTATCAAACGCATTTTGATCTAAGGCTAGCCTATAGCCTACTTTTCATTGGTGTGAATGTGACTGTCTCTTCATAGGTCAAAGTAGGCTATCTAGACCAGTGGTTCTCAACTGGTGGGTCGGGACCCAAAAGTCGGTCGAGGAGCCATTTGGGTCTTGAACATGTGACTGGAAAAAAAAAGTGTAAAAAAGTCTATGAAGCGCTCTTTAAACATGTTGGTTTTGTTTCTTCTCTTTGTTCCGTCATATGTTTCGAACCATTTGAGGTCCAAACTGCACTTTTTATTCATTCAATAAATCTGATATCAGAAATTTAGGAAACAATTTTCATGAAGGAGTTAGGTGGGTCCTTAGACTTGACCAGTTGAGAACCACTGATCTAGACAGTTTTGCCATCCATTATCCCTGCAATAAATAATAAACTAACTTTCAGTTTTGGGTCATGGATGTTATGTCTACCAGCATGTTGATATCTGATCCATTTGATGAAGGAGGAATCCTGCATTCTAAGATTTAAAGATGACACAACACTGGTGAAAAAGGACCAGAGAAACAAAAACTAACTCTTAAGTGTTTTACATTTTAACTGGTTCATAGAGGCTATCTTTTGCAACGACACTGTGCACTATTTCCCAGTTGATTAATGTTGCTTTTTTTTTTTCTAGATTTTTTTGGTGGGGCTTTTTGTGCCTTTTTATTGGAGAGCTAGGACAGTGGATAGAGTTGGAAATCAAGAAGAGAGAGTGAGGAACGACACGTGGGAAAGGAGCCACAGGTGGAATTTGAACCTTGACCGTCCGCTTGGAGGACTAAGGCCTCCATACATGGGGTGCATGCACTAACCACTGCACCACTAGCGCCCCTTAATGTTGCTTTTAAGGACATACCATAATGCTTAAAATACAGAATCAATTCTTAATCATTTTTCAGGCCTCAAACCGTCCAAGTTAAAAAATCAAAAAAGACTCATCATGATAACGGTAGCAGCTCCGTTCATTACAAGACTGTAGAGCCAAGACTTAGAATGTGTATGTGTTGAGTGCAAAGTGTAAAAGAAAAGACACAAAAATAGCTTTCTTCATTAAAAATGTTTACTGGCACATTATAATTGCAAATGTTATAAGCTACCATTTTGTAGCAGGTTTCACCCGTTACATTGCAAGGGGTCTGAAACTTTCTACCGGAACAAAGTCGTCCCCCTTAAGGATTGCTTTTTTTTTTTTTTGGGGGGGGGGGGGGGGGCTTCTGAGCCTCCACTAACAGCAACAAGCAAAACAAATCCTGTAACACCAGCATCAGGTGTGACATTCTGTTGATCACATTCAAATACACAGAGAAGCAAGGTAACCAGAATCAAAGCTGCAAATCAAATACTACAAAGCTGCAGACCTCCCCTTCTACTAATGTTGCATTCATCATCAAGCTTCTTTTTTTTTAATTTTTTTTATATATATTTACACAATAGTGTGGAGGCACTTGTTGTGCCTGTGTATGCCTACAGGAGAGGTAAGGGGTGATAACTTGCATGTTTAGCTGTGAAGCATTGCTTAAAGCGTGGCCAGCAGTGAGGTTTAGAGTATGGCTTCACAACCAATATTTAAAAAGTTCAGCAGCACCCCCTGATGGCCATGGTAGCAATGAAGGCAAAATCCACAGTAGTGTCCTTCAGTGCAGTGGTTCTATGATCCACCCCTGCTGTTTTCCAAAGCAGGACATGAGGCTAGAGAGGATGATGTCTGTGCCTGAGCCATTGAGAAAAGTCGCTGGAGTTGTGAACTTTAAATCAATGCCGTTTGCTCACGTCATCATCCGAGGAACTGGGGGGGCCTGTTTCCCCCACGAGAGTAAAAAACCTGCTGCTTTTCTGTGTCCTTGACACCACTTTTACCCACACATGTCACTTGCACCCTCTGGCGCTTTGTCACTCACACAAACAGAAATAGAAATAAATATGTGAAATGAGGGGTGTCCTAGAGAACGCTGTGAGATGCTTGGCAACACTTTTAGACATTTTCTGTCGAACCATGACTCAGAAAGGAAAGAAAGATAGAAAGAAAGGTAGAAAGAAACACTAAATCTGACTATTTTCAGCTCTGCAAAGGGAGTCAAAGCTAGACACTCAAGCTGTTCTTTAAGGGTTTTTCTGGAATACAGAAGTTATTTCAAAAAGTTCAATTCTGAAGCATTTGGCAGAATCTAGAAAAGTTAAGACATTTAACTGCTTATGATTAAAGGACTGTTTTCTTTCTAGTCTCAAATGCATAATAAAACTGATGGTGGTTTCCATCCATCATTGTTTTTTATACATGCTCAATTATGCAAATGATAAATCATGAACTCAGCTCAGGCTCCAATACTGATTCATGTGTAACGCAGGCGATGTGGAGCAGATCTTAGCTGCACGTTAAAGATCAAAACACTGAGCATCATCAACAGCACAAGCAATCCCAAATGGAAACCCCCTGAAATGAAGAATTTAATCAAAAAGAAGACAGTTTAAAAACGTTTAATATATATATTTTATATAATGTATACTTAAACAAGACAATGTGTCTTCCAAAATTTGAGAAATAGATGGACAATAAAGGAAAACAAACTAATGACAAAAAAAGATCTTGATGTTCCTTTCATGAGGCTCAAAGAGTAACCAATAGCTCTTCCAGCAATATGGAAAATAAAATTATTGCGTCAATATGAGCACTTTGAAATATGCTGCCTGGACTTTTAGTCATGTGCCATCATAATTCAAAGTATGCAGAATTCCAACTGAAGCGAACAATACATCAGATATTTGATAAGTTAGTCTGGAAGTCTGAGGTCGGTTGTCCAGCTAATGCAGCGTTAAGTTGGATTGTAAACCTGCAGACAGTTGCTCAAACATACTGAACAATGTTGATTTAAGTGCTTTGACAGAACATTAAAATAAAACAAAAAACACAAACCAAAAGGTTCTAAAACCAAAATGTGGAATCATTTTAAGCATGAACCTTCCACCAAGTCAGTCAAATTTTTTTTGGCCTCATTATAAAGACTTCACAACAAAATCAACTCGTTCTTTAAATATGGGAACACTTTAAAAAATATATTTTAAACTTACACTGTTATTACAAAGAGGAAATGAACAACGATTGGTGCCTACTTCATCAGCTAGGGTGCAAGAATTACTGAAAGGAGGACAGCAAAATGGCGGTGTACGTCTACATTGGTCTCATTTGACGGTTTGGGAACAGCTGTGGTCAAGCGCTAGTCTCTAAACTGTCCCCAGCAACCCTAAATGTTTTTACTGTCTTTAATACGGAAAACCTACTCATACACCTCCAACCTGCAAACAGCGAGTCTGTCTGGACACAACATGACTGACTGCTGCCACTATGACTAACAAATATGAAGCTTTTAAAGCAAAAGTTAGCCATGCATGAGATCCAAGATTCTATTTCTGGCTGAGTCAATTTAGCATCAAGCTGGTCACAGTAATTATTAATAGTAATCATAAATTACATGCTCGATCCCTTTGAAAAAAAAAAAAAAGGCAATTTATTGTGCCGTGTAGGGTCCGCATCTTGATTTTCCAGCAACTGTTCAGAGTTTAAAAACATGCATAAAAATAAAAAAAACAGATAAATGGATGGTTGGTAATCAAAATGGTTGTTCATACATTCTCCTGAAATCATATGCCCACACACATACATTCACACATCCGATCGCTCCCATTTGCTTACAAACGTGCAGTGCAAACACAGAAATGGCAACCCCCTCCCTTTCCCCCCTCTTCCCCTCAACTTCAGGAACGGTCCCACACTTGATTTGTAACAGCAAGTTCCAGAAAGAGCACTTGTTAAAAAATAAAGGGAAAAAGAAAAATCTGAAAATGCAGAAATATGGCTTTACATTTAAAACTTTTACAACTGATGAAAGATTTTTCCCAAAAGGTTTTCATTTTCCTAATTTTTGATTATACTAGTAAAATTCTATCAAGTACATTGTGTTTGTATATGCAGTCTATGCATGAACTGGTGACTACTTGTGTGTGAAGCTGGTAGAGAGATGGTATTTGCTGGCATAACCTGGTTTTCAAAGTGTCAAGGCTTTGATGTGGTACCCAGTGTAGTGCAGCAGAGGTCCCGCAGGGAAGCCTAAAGCAAACCCTGAGAGCATGTACACAGACAAAGCTGCCAGTCTATCCACACAAACCTGCTGAGGTCAGTCATTCTCAGTGTGTTTATTTCACACTTAATGATCCCCGTACTGTCTGATTTGCCAGTAAATGTGTGTGTGTGTGTGTGTGTGTGTTTCTGTGAGTTTATGTGCGTTAAAGATTGAATGAAAATGTGTCTTGTGCCAGTTTCTGTAGGTGTTGTTCAAAAATCCTCAGCAGTGCAATCGTGTATGTGGGATTGTGATAGTGTGTAAGCCTGCCTGCTTGTTCAATAGTTTGATTGATCACTCCCGGATGCTTGCAGAGTAGGAGAACTGAGGGAAGTGCTTGCGCGGATCTGAATCCTCTGCATCTAAACTGTCATCTGGAATACGCAAACAAAGAGAGGGGAGACAAATACATCCACAGGTTACACACAGAATGAAATATATGTAAAGCTAGTTTCACAGATGTAGATGCACTTACACTTGTCAGGGGGAGTTATCGTTATGGTTTGTGCTGTGAACTCGTCATCAAAGTAACGCGTGTCTGTCTCTGATGTTACCTGGGGCTTGAATGGTGGAATAAGCTGAAGGAAAGGAAAGGATGAGTGTCACCTTACATGTAAAACATCTTATCATAAATAGAATCAGAATCAGAATCGGGTTTATGGCCAAGTACATTTACACATACAAAGAATTTGACTTGGTGTATTGGTGCTAAACAATTAACAAGGAAATAAAGCAGAACTAGCAACAACTTAAATAATACAGTATAAGAAGATATTACAATATATAAAATAGAATTTAAAAATAAAAAACACAAAAGGTGTGATGTAGGAGCTGTGCAGTGGACCATGAGAAAAAAAAATCTTAGCGTGTGTAACTACTCACAGAGTGAGCATTATTTATTTCATCCAGCACCTTACCTTCTTTTCAAGTACATCTTGCCAGTTAATGGCGGTGAAGAACTTGTGACTCATCACATCTTTGGCATCATCCGGTCCACCACCGAGCCTGAACACAAACACGCTCATCAACACCCACTTAACAGCTTACCTTCTCTTCGTGCAGGAAACTGGCAGATCGTTAGGGTCATTATAAATGTACCACAAGCGTACTCGTTGGGTTGTTCTCTGCCAACCATTATTTACCATTTTCCCACAAACGTATTTTTTCTTTTTTTTTTGTACTGCTTCCAGGTGCTTGTGTAATAAGCCTGCAGGCAGAGCTCCATGTGCTAATATTAGCAGCTGTTTGACTCTTCTCAGAAACGGTGCTGCTAGACCAAAACAACAATTGATTATGTCCCTGTTTATGACCATTACTCTGCACCAGATCTAATCAAGAAGGAACATGGGCTTCAAATGTGTTCACTTCATTTATAGATAAAGACGGGGTGAGCAAAGCAGACACATGAAGAGCTTCATGACGCCATGTTTTCTCAGCCACACTTCATGTAAAGCTTTAGTCTTTGCTTCTGTTCGTTGTCTGATTTGAATAATAAACTTTTGTTTTGCACAACATAATGAAATATTTAACATTCAAAAAGAATTCATGTTCAAAAATCAGTTGGTGGTTCTTGGTTGTCAGCCCTTGGTCTTTTAGTGGAAAAAGAAAAGAAGAGGAGGAGACAAATAAGGAGAAACCGCACTAAAGGGTGAAAGCATGGATACTACAGCGACATGCTCAAGGGGCTTTCCTGAACCTGTGAGGAGAGCTGGAGAGAAATTAAACCTCAGAACAGCCAATCAGAGAGACTCCTCTCACCGACCGCCGATTCTACATGTTGAATTGGCCAAAAAAAGGCGAGTAGCAACGGAGCCGGACACACCGCAAAAACTAGGGTAACGACCGCTCAGCGACGGCCGACGACCTCCTTGGTGTGTCACGGCCTTTAGTTCTGAGAACTAGTGACACTTCAGCTTACTAATACAGAACTATGTTAGGTATCCTTTTTTTTTTATCTTGTGTGTTTTCCCTTATAATCCTTACATATAACTAAGTATTTCTCCTTTATTTACTAAATTAGTGCTTCATTATGCAAACACAGAGCAACAACATCTAACTCCAAACCTTTGTTTTGGATCCTTTTTGAGAAGACCAGCTAGTAGGGCCTTGGCTTCAGGAGCCAGGTTCTTGGGGAAGCGAATCTCCTCCATGAGGATTAGCTCAAAGAGACGCTCGTGGTCTTGATTGTAGAAGGGCAATCTACCACACATCATCTCATACATGACCACGCCCAGTCCCCACCAGTCCACCGCCCGTCCGTAGTCGTTGTCCTCCAGCACCTGGTAGTGAAGGAATATGAGGAGTTGATTTAAAGACTCATTCAGCTCTTTGGCTGGTTCTAAATTTAAAAATGTTGTCACAGTACTTTTGGATATCACGGGTGAGTTACCTCTGGTGCCAGGTACTCCGGGGTCCCACAAAAGGTTTTCATGGTGGCACCGTCTGTGATGCCCTCTTTACACAGCCCAAAGTCTGTTATCTTTATATGGCCATCTTTGTCTAACATAAGGTTCTCCAGCTGTGCACAGAAAGATACACGAGAGTCAAATTGGTGGATAGTACAAACCTGAAACCTGGAAAATGTCAGACAGCATCCTTGTGTCATTAAAGGAAGAATGTGCGACTTTTTGATCCAGTGGATGTTGCCTTTGAGCACCAGCATGAAACCAAGAGAAAACTGCTGTTTGGCTGCATCTTCGCTTTACTAAAAGGTTCCAGCAGCACACCTCTAAGCCCCCTCCACTTGAGTTCACACAGAGGAGTTTAGCGCAGACAGCAGACAAAATTTGTCCTGAGCTCGAGCTGCAGTTTCCTGTGGTCTGCAGTGTTTGTGTTAGCAGGCTAATGTTAGCACACTTCACATTGCACATGAAATGTCTAACGTGGCATAATTTTTTAACTAGTTCCTGTCTTAAACAGCTTTTTATAAGCAAGGGGAAGAGTCGGCAGTCCCGTCCATGTAAACATGTTGTTAACACGGCTCTGACAACAACACAGCCAGGGCTCGCGCTTCTCACTCGCTGTGGACAGTCATGACTCAGAGAGACATGTACACAGAATATATAAGATTTCTGCTGTATTTATGTATAAAATGTCACACATTTTCCACATCATCCTTTGAAAAAATAAACCCTACCATCAGAGAAGCGAGCACATTACCTTTAAATCCCTGTAAACCACATTGCGTGAGTGTAGGTACTCCAGTGCTGACACTATTTCTGCACCGTAGAATCTCGCTCTGTCTTCTGTGAACACTCTGTCCCTTGATAAGTGAAAGAAGAGCTGAAAAGGGGAAAAAAAAAGGCAGACACAGAAATATTATTCATGTAACTTGAGATACTTGATTTTACAATTTTAAAAATCCTTGGTTTGAATATGTTTCTTTTGCCAGCAGAAGAATTTTATTTTCTGTTTGTAACAGAGAAACATCATCTGCAATTAATTCAAGAGAGAACATTTCCTCTAGCTCAATGCTTCCCAAAGTGTGGGCCCCCTGGTGGGCCATGTGGGTACTGCATGTCAGCTGCTAAAAGCCCTCCACCAAGTATAAAAATCAAAGAAATATCACAATAATGATGATTCACCATGAGTCAACCCTTTAAGTGATTAGTAAGGCGTGTCATGACTATTCATGGACATAATGTTTAGTAAACATTTGTGTCTATCTTGCCATAATATCATGTTGTCATGTCCAATAATTTACCCTAACTGAAAGTGATAGCTGTAGTCATAACTTTGACTTTATCAATAGCGTAATAGGTGTTGAGACAAGAAATTACCGGTACCTACCAGAAAGAGGAAAACCTACAATGTCATATTATTGGAAACAGCCCCTTATACATTGACAGGATATGAATATCCATGATATACCTTGTCTTTAATGTATAACCCATGGAGGCATAATGTTACACAAAGTTGTTTCAACACTGAGCCCACATCAGCGGTAGTAACAGAGGCGTCACAGGGACAGGAGAGTGGCAACATAAAACGTCTAATTGTGCCGTGCGGAACAGTGCTGTGTGTGTGCATGTTTGAGTGTGTGTATGTGAAGTGTCCTGGGACACTAATATTAAGACAGTAGATATTCAATGTCAAAGTAAAAAGGAGTACCAACGAAGGAGCTTCTCCGTTAAAGTTAAAGGGGCTACTGATGAGTAAGGTTAAATGTTTCTGGATGCATGTCTACAATCATTTGGAAAATATTTAAAATTATGGGGTATTTCTTAAATGTTTTTTAAGATTTATTTTTTATTTCGTAGTTTTTATTAAGTTAGACAAAACTTTGAAATTTTCAATCGCTCCACCATGTGACTGTCTGATCTGGATGCTTCTAAATAATATGAGAGTTGGATTCACAAGCCCAGGAAGCTTCCATGCCTGCTTGCTTTTTTTTGGCCATCTTAACCCAAACATGACTGTTGTGAAATATTCCTTAAGTAAATGTTTAAAATAATAATGAATTACTTGCAGCTACAATAAGCAATCATCTTTAAAAAAAGAAATACCAGGTATATAAACACATTTGAAAACCAGGTGAGAAGATAAACTTACCTCTCCTCCATTTGCATACTCCATTACAAAGCATAGTCGATCATGCGTTTGAAATGCATATTTAAGCGTCTGTTGGGGGTAGAGCAAAAACAACAGTGATTGCATTAAACTGTTAAACGGTCCATTAAAGTTGGAAAGCAAACACTTAAATGCAAGGCAACTCACTGTTAAAAAGGGATGCCGCGTATTTTGGAGAACTCTGCTTTCTGTCACCGTGTGTGCCACCTCATCCTAGAGCAATACACAAACACATCACACATTTGGTACATGTCACACCATTAGATTTCAATACTGTCAAATATAAGTCACTATTTCACTTTCATGTGTTTTAGGGCCCTATGAAATCACTTTGGATTTGTTTTATTTTTTTTACCGGCCTAAATAAGAAATTGTGTTTTTGTTTTACATACATTTGTTTCAGCACATTTAACTGAGGTATAATGGTGTTATATTCTGTTGGATCAGATGAGGTCATGGGTGATATAAAGAACACCCCCCTGCCTCTGTATTCTTTTGAAACGGTGGTAGTGCGCAGGCCACCCCTGCTACCCGCTGAAGCCATCCCTGCATTACTTTATAAATTAATAATAAAAAAAATCACATTTCCATCTTTTTTTTTCTCGCTGTAGCTTTGACAAAGTGGAATACTTAACATAAGCAGACTTTTCATTTAGCAGATGTGTCTGTATGAGTGAAAAGTAGAACGTGCATTATCTTCAGTGTTTGGATATCTCCTGGCGCTGCTCTGTGTGGATAAGTTCTGTGGGATAAGTTACGTTGTGAACGTTAAGTTACAGACCATAAAGACTCGACCTGTGAGTGTTTGTGTGTATCAGTAAGTACATATGGTGCTCCTGCATGCAGACAGCACAGGAACTGAGTTATACCAAACGTGCTTTATAAAAAAAAAAACAGTTAGATTGGTCGGAAAACGCAGATTATTTCACAAGTTTTACATATCTCACCCACATTTCAGCAAATTGTGAAATTCCGCATTTTACAGTTGATTCCATTTTCAATATGGAATTATGTGACTTTGTCTGTGTTCTCCGCATCGCAGGAATCTTAGGTCCCTTGTGTTTACTACTTACTTTGGCAATGATGACTTCTTTGCGGAGGATTTTCATGGCATAGTACATCCCTGTTGCCTTCTCCTTCACTAAGATCACCTTACCGAATGTCCCTTTGCCCAGCAGCTTCAGGTAGTCAAAATCACTCATCGTCTGTCGGATCAAAAGTAAAAAAAAAAAAAAAAAAAGTCTTTACAAAAGCTGAATACATTTACCAGTGCACTCACACCAGAGTCAGCTTTAGCCAAGGTTTAATAATAATAATAATTTATCCTTTATTAATTCCCAGAGAGGAAATTCAAAAATCAAGTTTCCTGAAGAAGGCACGTATACTACAGCTGAGAGTGCTAATGGGACTATATCCACTGTCCTATCTCTCCAAAAAAAAAGATTATTTCTCAATCTATGTGAACAACATTTTGATTCTGCATTGTGCTGTCCTAACTAATGTTGGTGGTGCACTGCTTAAGATGTATTCTAACACACATGTAATCTCTTTTGTGAAACATAACACAAAGAACTGAGCCTTAAACTTCATAATTGAAGCATAAAAAATGCTTCAAAAATTGAAGCATAAAAGTGAACTCTTCTACTTGTTCTAAATTATTCCCATTTTCAGTCTTACTCATCAGCTTGGTCTCTTTTTGTTAACGTCAAAAAACAGATTATTATATGTAGACTTTCTTTATTGTAATTCAAAGTATTTCACTCCTTGTTTAACATGACGAGGTCAGCAGATAATGGAAAATTATAGCCAGTAAAATCACTTGAAGTCAATTTGTATGATTCAAAATACCAACAAATCCCTTCCAATCATTTAAAGGTTGCTTCACATTAAAAAAAAAAGCTTAGAGAAAGATGCTTAAAGTTCGATCAATAAAGATAAGCTCGACTGGACAAACACAGCAAACACTAAGAGGCCAGGCACTGAAGTTGCAAATACTGACCACTTTTGAGCGGGATTTGGACACAGCAATCTCCATCTCCTCTGCCCCACTGCTGTCACTTGGTGAGCCAAATTTAATCTCCATTGGCTCCTCGTTCTGATGCTGACTCTTTAGGCCGTTTGCCACCGCCTGGATCGATCGCATCCATTCCTCCCTGACACAGAATAACAAAACACTCATTGCCTTTATCAAATCTAGAAAAAGACATGTCTACCTAACTCTGAATCTATTATTCTCATCTAAGTGTTTTGTTAAACTTAACGTATTCAGACAGATGTTATAAAAGTTTAGCCAAAAACACATCTTACAGGGAAGACAGTAGTATGCAAGCTTAGTTGAGAATGGAGAGGATAATCTGGGGGCTGCCTGCTTGGATTTGATACTTGGCAGAACCAAAAAATAAACAAATGATTGCATTGGTCGAAGCTGAATAAATCACATCCAATCTGGCAACGAATCCAGTCTCCAGCATTTGGTTGATCTACCTCTAAAAAAGAAAACTGCTCTTGTTAAGGTACATTGTCTGTTTCGTTTGGTGATGTTAAGATTTTTTGCCAAAACGACATAATGGGTTTTGCTACTCTGAAACACCATACAATAATAAACCAATAATGTTAAACAGGAGTGAATGGAACATAGGTTTAATTAGCCGCCCGTCACACTCATAACCACATTTGTTCAGTTTGGATAAAAAGATTCAGCTTTTTTAAGTTGTTTAGGTGTTTCAGTGTAGACAGAAAACATTTGGAAAACAGATATTTTAACATGCAATTTTACATTTCATATGTACTGACATAATCCCATAACAATGACCATTTCTTACATCAAAGCAGAATATACAACATGAATTAACCCATTGGAATGAATGTGTTTTTTTTTTTTACCTTTCCTCATTACTGTCTACGTGGAAGGTGCGCTCAATAACAGAAGTCCATTGCAGGCAACGAATGACAAATGTGTTGGGCCTGGGTCGCTCTGTCTTCATCAGCTGGCATTCTACAAGGCATACACACATGAGTTAATACTGAAGAGTCGACTATTACAATAAAAGATATGAATCATTTGTCGGAGCTTTAATGCAGTGTTCTGTCAAGATGTGCTGCCTTCTCGAAACATGCTACCATAGCACAAAACAATAACAGAAGCAATCAGTTTCCCCATATTAAATAATGCTTCAAGAACATAATAATGTCATATTAATGCACTACTCTCAGTGGCAAATTCATTATCAGAGTATGGGGGGAAGTTTTGGTACTAAGACTTCGGGGGAAGCGTATCTGGATGGACAATAATCTCCTATCAAATGCATGGTAGCACATCTCGATGGGTAGCAATACTCGATAAAACAACAAAAAAAAAAACTGACCAGCAACTGAGAAGTTGTTTAATGGTGGGAGGTTGACGTCACTGGACACTTCAGGCTTTTCTTTGTAGCCAATGAAAGAGCCATCACTCTTTAAGATGAAGTAACGAGGCCGCCATGTTTTAATGTATTCACCTAGAACAGAGACAGATACAGTTTACAGATAGCCGACAAGCCTATGGTGCAAGTACTAACAACTCAAATTCAAGATTTAAATCCAGACCATCACTTCAATTGACTCTAAGATGATGGAAAAGGAATACAAAGGGTCTCCTTACCTCTCTTTTGAAGCCATCCCTCTCTCACAACACTGACTTCATTCATACTGGGGCAGAACACTCTCTGGGTTTGGAATGGGCTGCAGACAAGCTTGTTGAAATTGTGCACAGTGTTTCTATTGAGCAAGTGCCTTACAGGGGCTCAAATAAAACCTTTAAAGTGTAATACCTGGAGAAAATAAAACAGATAAGCACACGGTTAATGCAGAATTTGGGTGTCAGGCTGCCAATACATTATCAAATCAAAGCTTGATAAAGCCAGTCATAGCAGTTAGAAACCAAGGATACTGTTATGTGCATACTGACTTTTTATAACTCAGGCTAGGGTTATATTGTACACTGTATTTCCTTTAGGAAGTTAAATAAACACTAGGATATAAATGTCATTATTACATATATAAATTTGTTTTGAAGGAAGTAAACTTTTAGTAAGTGAGGTGGAAGTTACAACATAAAGCAAAGGCAATTTCTCAAAACAAGGGACATTTTCTGCAAAGTGCTCTTGATGCTTATCTCTGTGTTGTCACCATAGCACTCTGTTCGGGTAAATTCCTCACCTTCTGAGGCTGTTCTGTTGCCTTGAAACACAACTCCACAACAAAGAAAACTGCTGAAATCTGCACGTCTGCTCACCGCCTTATCTTACAGTCTCACACTTATGACAGCTACACAAGCTCCATGTTAAAAAACAAGAGACAACTTCATGAAATACCCAGGTGTTCAATGTTTAGATATACAGTATATATAAAAAAAACATTTTGGAGAGAAAATGCTCCAAATATCTGCATTTTCTAATGTAATATCCACCCACAGGTCCTGCAGAGTGCTGGTGGAAAGGCCTTGGTGATTCAGGGTCAGCACTGAATCAACAGCTTATGTTAGATAATAGGTTTAACAGAATTTCAGAGTATTTCAGTGAAAGTGAAGGGATTGGATATTACAGTACATACAGTCACCGGAACACAAAGACTGTTTGAACTGCTTTGTTTACTAAGTTAAAAACAGATAAGACTTCCCACGACTTCGGACTTTTTTTATGGTGCATCCCCGGTTGTTCATGCCCCCGCACATAACGCAACTATTTCACATATTTAGGGTAATTGCGCCTTGCTTTTTGGTATCATAAAATTAATAACGATGACATTTCACTGGAAACTGTTGGCCAGTTAAATGATCAATAATCTTTACAAACAGGACAATAACATCTAGCACACTGGAGTTAATCATTAACATAAAGACTTTACAAGGCCTCTCAGTGAAGTCAGTTAAATATATTTAATTGATGACGACTAAGCACAAGCACACTTTACCTAACATTAACATAAACATGAACATAAACATTGAGATAAACATTAACGACATCCTGATCCTTTCAGCTAGCTAGCGGAGGCAAAGTCAACAAACGTTACCTTTCGACTCCAAGGCAGGCTGTGAGCTTTTCCTACAATAAATTCACACTGAACAAGTATATAAATAACTCTATAGATCTAAAGCTAATGGTTGGTTAGGCTTGTGGCGCCTCTGACAGCAGTGAGGACACTGACCATAATCACAAGGCAGCTAGCAACAATAGCTTTAAAGC
The DNA here is from genome assembly GCF_963930695.1 of Labrus bergylta. Classification (NCBI taxonomy): domain Eukaryota; kingdom Metazoa; phylum Chordata; class Actinopteri; order Labriformes; family Labridae; genus Labrus; species Labrus bergylta. The sequence continues at coordinate 1,300,810 of NC_089205.1, forward strand.
TAACAACTAGTTAGCATGTCTGTTAGCAACTTGCGATAGTTCTCCTCGTTACGCCGGTTGTTCTTACCTAAAACAAACAGCTGTCGGTTCTTAAAGAGGCCTATAGATCCCAAAGAAAAGGCTTCCACTAGATATCTCTCGGAGCTTGTGTGTACTGATCTCTGTCAGTGAGCACACAGCTTGTTTTCTTCTCTCACAACAACAGGAGACGGCAGCGGCGTGTTGGTCTGTAGCAGAGGTTCACTGAGACAATATGCGAGTCAGAGGGACAATGGTCAACTTAATTCAAACTTATCAGATAGTAGTGTTTTATATCACAGATAAATTCCAAATCCTGGGCAGAGAAAACAGTCTCTTTGTATATTTAATGCGGTCAGTCGCCTGCTTAGCGTGGTAGCCCTCTTCTCCAGACAGACACTACAGCAGCCTCTCAGACGGAAGTGACGTAGGACGGTAAAGCGGGTCCACTGCACCTGAACATCAAGTACCATACTGTAACCGTAACCTCACATGACTGAGGGACAAAACATGACTAAAGTATAAATAAATACATGTTGGGAGAAATGCATACAATAATGTATGAATAAATAAATAAATGCATCAATAAATATATATATATATAAATAAATGCAACAATTCATATAAAAATATTCATAAAAAAAAAGTATTTCTGTGTCCATGTTGTACGAGGAAAAGTAAATATGTAAATTAAGTGGGCCGTCCTAACATTACTGAAGTAGGATTGGTCAATTTTGAAAAACAGACAGAAGAAAATTTACATATATACTTTTCATCTTACAACCTGGACACAGAAATAAATAGATGTGTAAATGTAAAAATACGGAAATAAATTAATAACTCAATTAATGTGGAATTGTAGGCCTTGATACATATATAACTGTAGAAATACACTAATAAATGAATAAATACAATATATATAATATACAGTAAAAATATATAAATAGCCTTTTTCATTAACAAAGTGTATTTATTATTTATTCATTGAGGTATTGTTTTCAGCATTTATACATTATTGTATGCATTTCTCCCAACATTTATTTATTTATACTTTAGTCATTTTTTGTCCCTTATACACATGACTGGACAGAGCAGTAATCAAATTATCTCAGAAATACGCAGGAAATAACCCCCTCCCATAGGGCATAATTCTATTAAAATCCTTTCCCTATATTTCCAACCCCTTTCTAACAAACTCATTTCTTTTAAATGTGTAATTCTAAATATAATTGTTCAACTGACTACAATGTTGTGTCTAAATCAGGAGTGTTTAAAAAAAGAGGCAGATGCACATGTAACAAATGTTTTTTTTTTTTTTAATCAAATATCATATACAAAAATGAATCCTCCTTGTATGCATTGTGTCCTAAATAATGTTTTGTCAAGGAGCTTTACTTTGTTGTCTTTGTTGCTTTCTTTGCAGGTAGCGAGCACGGGCATCGTTGACAGTAGTTTCATTGTTTCTCCTCTCCAACTTCTTCATGACATCCTCCTTAGAAACCTCTGAAAAAGAAATACTTATAAGTAATCTATTAGACTGTTATAATGACACAGTTAAACCACTTTTGTACTACTCAACAACACCGTTTTCACCTTCGATCATTTCAAGCATGGTCAAAGCTCAGCTACCTGCAAACACTTTTAACTAAAAAGTTGTATAAAATTGCCATTTTTTATAGAAACTTAATGTATTACTCTGATAACCTGATTGTCTTTTGGCTGCTTCCCTGCTCTCCCATTGTTTCATCTCGTCATCCGTCACTTCTTCTCTTGCCACATTGCTCAGCTCATAGACATCCACCTCATGGAGTTTAGGTAATAAGTCCTTCACCCATTCATATCGAATAGGACAAACCGTCCTGATGTAAACACGTGAGGTCACCAGCACATCATGAAAGACGACCCAGTTGAGCTCATCCTCCTGATCAAACAGCTTCAAGCAACAAGGGAGATGGATAAAAAAAACAACATATATATTAGCATTACACCCATTGGGTCTTCCATTAAACTAAGTTGAATTGATACATTTATTTTAAATGTATTTAAAAAACAACTTACTGCTGATGATGGATGAATGTGGACCATGGATCCGTGGCCATCCATTGTGCAAAAAACCTTGCCAACAGATCTATGTTGGGTAAAAAAGTAAATAACTTAAAAAAGTAACAAATGGAGTCTTTTTGACATTTTGATCATTTAAATCCTACTTGGTTATACCTTCTGGCAACATTGGTGAAGTATCCTGTGCACAGGCATCGTCTCAAGAGTTCACTCTTGTTGCCATCAAATGTTTCAACAGGGAAATCGCTCTTCTACAAGAGACAAAGAAGCCAACAATCAAAAATACAATCATGCATTATCACATTAGTGTGGTGCCAAACAGAATGACTGAGTAACATATGACGGAGCATGTACCTGTTGGAGGCGAAGGAGGATCTCTCTGAGCTGAGTCTCCACACTGAAAGCTGACTTCAGAGCCCTCCAGTGGATCCAATTGTCTTTACACCAGCCTGAGGGTCTGTCACTGCAGAATGCAATAAAGGCCTACACTTCATGCTGGCTGGGATAGTTTCATCATACTGTATCAAGTTTTAGACTAACACTGACGTTTCCTTTCAAACACAAAAAGAAATAAATTGAAAGTTTGTTGCACAATTAATCAGTTAAACTGTTTACCTGGATTTACATGCATGAAACACACTGAGGAGAGTGGCAAAGTCGTTCATGCTGCCAGTCCTGGAAGCCAGTGCTCTGTGCTTTTTATCTGCCTCTTTCTGCTTGTCAGGGTGGCCTACAAGTTGGAAGAGATCAGTCAAAACAGTGTGAGTTCAAGGCTTAAGTCCTCACACTACAATTTAGCACTTCTCTAAATATACCAAGCTGCTTCAACTTCAACTCTTTTTGTTCCCAAAGGTGGGGCGATTCGTTTTGCTTACCTGGTCGGATAAAAATGTTCTCCACTGACAGCATGGCCGCCACAGGGAGAAGCAAGTCCTGACAGTCGAGAGAGGCAGCTTTGAGCAAGGCCCTGGTAAGGCCTGGTTGCAGGGGGAACTCTACCATCAGCTCCCCAAGGTGGGTCACTCTACCTGTCCTAGAGCCCAAACACAGGAAAGTTAAAGAGGTACACAGAGCATTAAACCAAAAGGTTGATTCATCTGAGCAGGTACAACTGCTTACCTGTCGATGGCATCAAATTGGTAGAGCTGTTTTAACGCCTCAAGAATAAACCTTTCTTCTGGACAGTCAAGGTAAGGGAACCTAATATAAAAACATCAACCCATTATTATACAAAGGGAAGAGAACATGTATAACTAATGACCTATAAGAGTATAAGAGTGCACATACACACAGAATGAATATCTAGTACCTAATGACATCATGAACGCCCAGACACTTGAGTGTGAGTATTACTGCAGTTAAACTTGTCCTTTGGATTTCTGGAACTGTATACTCGGGCATGCTCTTCTCCCAGAATTCCTTGTTGTAGATGCGAAAGCATTTCCCAGCTGAGGTTCTTCCAGCTCGACCTGCTCTCTGCTGAGCCTCGCTCCTTAAAACAAAATTAAAAACACCCCAAAATCCTTTTTAGCAGCTGCTTTCTTAATGGCACGTGTAAGGAAGATAGTTACTCCAACAAACATATTCTTATAGGTATAAAATGACAACATTATTATACAAAAAACTCACTTTGAAATAGGCACCACCTCCAAGATATCCATGCCCACCCTTGAATTGTGGTTGAGCTGCTTCACAAACCCACTGTCCACAATGTACCTTTTTTTGGGATTCAGATTTATACAATTATTACAGTACCTAGACTTTGGTGAATTGGTTTGATACTTCAGTGACGGCAAGTGCCTCTCACTTTATGCCATCGATGGTGAGGGATGTTGCTGCAATGTTAGTGGCCACCACACACTTCCTTATCCTTGGAGGCGGAGGCTGGAAGATCTGCCTCTGTTGATCTGTGATGAGAAAAAAAAAGGAATAAAAGTTTATTCTTTCACAGCATTTGTGTTTTCTTCTGCAACACCATCAGAAAGAAAGATGTCTAAAATAATAAGGGGTAAGCTCTAGACCAGCTGTTTTTGTAAAGTGTCTTGAGATATTTGTTAGGAATTGGCACTATAGAAATAAAGATTGATTGCTTGATTGATTGAAAAAAGAAACAACTATATTCAACTTCACAAAGACCAAAGTGAAACAGGTGTTGTATATTCATATTTTTACCAGTGGGCATGGATCCATAAAGTGGCAAAATGAGAAGTCCATCGACTGTTTGGTCCTGAACATCGTAGCGGTAATCAATCGACTCAGCTTTCTCATACAACAAGTCACAAGCTCGCTCAATCTCTGATTGTCCTGTCAAACATATAAAACTGATGTTTAAATATTTCAGGGTTAAGATTAGTTTGGGATGTTATAGCTCTATAATTAAGACTTACCTGTCAAAAACACAAGAACGTCCCCCGCCATTTCACTTGTGTGCACATCAAAGGCTATTTTGACTACCTAAGAAGTACACAAGATCAAATTAAAAAATGCTGCAAGCAACAACTAATTAAAACTTGATTGATCAATGCAGAATGTAAAGTTATGATGTGATGTCAAATGCATTCTTTCTGTAAATATGCCAGAGAAATAACTCAAAGTAAAAGACTTAGTACCTCTTTTATGTAACCAGTGCTCTCTATGTCTTTTGGTCCTACAGCTGAACCAAATGTGCAGGTAACCGGATAAGTCCTCCCAGGAATTTGAAAGACTGGACAGTCACTTAGGAAGGCTGAAAGTTTATCTGTTTCTAAGGTGGCTGACATCACCACCACCTTCAGAGGGAAAGATCGGCCCCTGGTGGACTTGGCAGGATCAGAGAAGACTTTTTTCAATAAACCTAGGAGAATATCCTGTAAAAACAAAAAAATAATACAGAGGGGATGAAAAGAGTGACCGCTTCAAAAACATTGATATTCATCTTATCATGCAAAATCAAACATTGGTAAAATGTGAACAATACTGGATAAATGTCATATATTGACTGACCGTATTGAGGCTGCGCTCGTGGACTTCATCCAAGATTACAACACTGTACTTGGACAGGAAAGGATCTGCCAGGATCTCTCTAAGCAAACAGCCATCTGTCATGTACTTCACCACTGTGTCCTGGCTCAAACAAAGTCAGAACTTTAAACTATTTAACATAAACAACAAACACATTATATCACTGGAGTTGTCTTTGTCTTTCACCTGTGATGTGCAGTCGTCGAAGCGTACTTGGTAGCCAACCTCTCTGCCCAGAGTGCACTTCATCTCTTGGGCTACTCTCTGGGCCACAGTGATGGCAGCCACACGGCGGGGCTGGGTAACACCAATTGTGCCATCTTTACTAATACCTACAATGAGAAGACCAAGTAATACATATGAAAAGGGTTTGATCTGTAGCTACACAAGACAAAACTGTTGGAACAATTAACCCAATCATATTAGAAACAATACCAGCCTCAACTTATTTAAAAAACAATCATTTATTTCCTGCTTGGTCAATTAACCAATGTGCCATCATAATCTTTCTCTGCCATAAGAGCTTATTTTCCTTTTCCCCTTTCTTTAATTTGTCTCTTTCTTGTTTTGCCTTCTTGAGTATGTGTTCTTGTTAGCTTTATTGTTTTTGCTTGGACTACATTAATAATATGTCTCTGTGTTACATGTTTCTCTTTAGGAGGGCCACTCGCTCCTCCAGCACATTTCTTTCAAAATGTACATTTTGTTAATTAACTAATCATTATGTACTGTCTGTTTTTCCATTGATCTATTATGTTGATGGGTTTTTTTGTGTGCAATAAAAAATAAAAAATAAAAAAAACTCAATCAGGACGAAGCCGCTGTTGCATTGGAAAGCAAATAGACTTATTTTAACCCCAAAACAATTGACATGTTTTGATTGATATGTTTATTATCCACCACTTTAACTTCATTATTAACAGTGAAGAACAGCACTTACCAGCTTCGTGCAGGTACTGAGGAAGTTGAGTGGTTTTCCCGCTGCCAGTCTCACCGGTGACAACTAGAAAAGTGCTGTCTTTTACAGCTTGAATAAGTTTGGCTTTATGCTTATATATAGGCAGATATTTGGACTCAGACATCATTCACCACTCGGACTAGCCGTACCATCAGATTTCACTGTGAGGAGCTAAACATACATAATGCACTGCTGTGACAGTCACGCAGCACACGGTTTAATCCTTTTGTATGCCCACAGACAATAAGCTGTTCTATAAAATACTTAAAAAGAACTTCTTCCTTGTCTCCTTTCTTGAACACGACACGTTCAAACAATGACTTCCGCAAACTAAATCTTCCTTTGTTTTTATTGGTCGATTACGGGCACGTGACCAAAGACCGTCTTTCACAATAAAAGTCTGGCTGTAGGCTTTTTTAAAGGCAAGCTTTATTAACACTGTCAAGTGTCAAGCCAAAAGCGCATTAAAATGACCACAATAAGCGCGTTGATTCGTTTACTATAAGTCTAGTAATTCTGTTAAAAGAAACGAAGTCCTTGAAGTGAAAGTTTTTCATGCACATAGGAGGACTGGATGGACTTTATAAAGTCCAGCATGTAGCCTACCATTTGGTAGCCTCTAAGTAATTTGTATAGGGGCTATAGGGGTGATAATTCATATCTAGGGTACTGTCAAGGTCCATTGATAAAGGCACAGAAAGAAGCAGTCAGGGGCCACAGACAGGCCCTTAAAGACAGCGTGTGTATAGTTTCACTCTCAGCAAATCAACTATGCAGTGTAGAATAGATTTATAAATCCTACTTCACATCAGTATTTCAGAATTATTTAGTTAAAGATTAAGTACAAAAACAAAACAAAAAATAGCCAAGAGTTATACATTACTAACTTGAAGCATAGGCTCACCTATAGTGAAATACGAAAAACTACCATCACACTTTTTATCAGAAATGTTCAAACCAAAATAACCAGCTGCAGGAAATGTGACAGTGTTTTATATTGTCAACTAATGGTAATAGCGATGGAACAATGGAGTGACCGAGTTAGTACTGATTGACACTTTATGCATACTCTGCCAATAGTGTATGGATGTGTGTGAGTGAAAGGCTGGTTTGAGACATGTAGTGAAAGCGTGTTTTGAGTGGTCAGTAGAAAAGCGTTGAGTAGCTGTTTATCATATCTCACTTTTATTAGGAAGCTTTCCCTGACCTCTCATCATCTAAATGAGACCTCTCCTGAGAAAGAGAACCACGAGTTATCAGTCTTTGCCAATCCAACTAATCCTAGCTTTATTAGATGTCATAACTTTATTTACTGAGACAGAAATAGATTTTTTTTCCTAAAGGAACCAGTATCTCTTGGGGAAAGGCTTTAGGTTTTTATAGGGCAGCTGTTTCAATACCCAATTTAACATAATTCCATTCAGACTGAACTGTGGATTTGGATAATCTTTATTGTCCCTGAGGGGCAATTTGGACTCTGGGGGGCTACTGAAACTTGTATCATTCCACATTGAATTGATTTTTAAAAGATCCTTGAGTTGCTAACTATGAAAATGATAACATGTGTGCACATTCATGGCCATGACAGTAAGTAATGCATTTATTTTTGTTGCAAATTATGGAAAGTTGCTTCCCTATATAGCTGTCAAGTTCTTGGTGTTTTACAGTAGATAAAGAAGAGGTCCACCAGAGACCACACTATAAAGAATCCTCTGTCCAGACGATGGTGTGATCCATCTTGATTTACGCCTTCCTGAAAAAGTTAAGAAACAAGATGAGAGCCATTGTTCACAGTTCTACATACAAAATGTTTCTATCCATTTACACAAGTCAGCATAAGTATTTCATGCTGCAGCTCCACATACCACTGCTGCAGGACTGGGAGCAACCTGGTCCTTTACATATCTCTATGTCACAGTGGAAATATACCTGTACGGGAACATCCTGTTTGTAAAAAAAAAAAAAAAAGAATACAAAGGCTCAAAACCAGCAAAGCACAAGTATATAACATTATTTTTTTATTATTATATGTATTTGTGTCATTGTTTTGAATTTCTCTTACATACCAAGCTTTTAAACGTTAAGGGCTTCACAAATGAGAACATCTTGACGACAAACCATTGATGAAGAGAGGCATATTTACGCTCCTTACTGGAAACAACTGGCAACACAACAGTCTTGTGGCTGTCACCACTGAAAGGACATCTGGTTTTGTTCAAAAAGACACACTTCATTAATCAGTGTACAGGTAAGTTGGTTACATGATCTTTGTATGTAAAGATTGTCTTTTACTTTCATGTGAGCTCACCCTTTAACAAGTAGGTTCCATCTTTGTGTGTCGAGTGGGTTTTCAGTCGGAGTCGCCCAGCAGTCCTTCAGCACCAGCACCAAATCCTTGTCTTCATGTTTGAGCACAAATACCTCTACATACACGGGAAATCCCAGCTTAGTCACTGGAGGGTGACGAGACGAATAAAAAGACCGATAATTGGAATCTGTGGATTTTACAAAACGGGGAAATAAAGATATTTGACATATTTGAAGAATATTTGGGGGAATTTAAACGTACATAAAGATACACTAACTTACATGGACAGTAAAAGTACAGATCAAATGAAAATATAAAAGAAACAAAAAATAAGCTTGACCTTTGGCAAACCTCATCTCAGCCCTCAGTGTCCCCTCACTCTTCAGTGTTGAGAGGTCCTTGGATGTTTCTCCCTGAACATTGAAGTCCAGCTGGGCAGTTTGGGACAGCATGAAGCTACAATGCACAGTAAGACTACAAAATAAAACGTAATGAGTCCCATTTCCTTCAAATGGAGGTGACAAATTAAGTTTGAGTTTCTTACTTGAATGGAGAGTTATGAAATATAGAACCTTTCTTCCATTGTTGTTTTACCTCCATGTTGACTGAGTAGGTTATAACCCCAGCACCTGTCTACAAGACACAACCAAAGCGGTTTTATTACCCTCCAAACAAAAAAAATACCATCTGATCTGACTAACAACTGTGCCTAAGTGGTCATGTATTAACATTTACCATGGACTGTGCACCACAATCAGTGAATGGAAATCTGAAGGTGACAGCTTCCTTGGATCTTTTATGGGGTTTACAATTTGCACTTTGGCTAGACGGGATCCAAACTGTGTCCAGGTCCAGAGGGGGGACTGTGGCATTCCTAGGAATCTTAACTTCAAACCCATCTTTGTTGCAGAAAACATTTCTTGATACCAGTGGGTACTCATGTTTGTTCATCTCTGGGGAGAACACATTAAGAATCATTGATTAAACTTTAGTTTGAAATATAATGTTAAGCTATTAATCTGCACACTTAACAGTTACCGCCTTTAATTTTCCTCTCACAGATGACAGGTATTGTCTTGGCAATTTCAAGTCTACCCTTGTAAGCCATGATGACAACAGTCAGCTTTGTGAAATCATTCTAAAGGAGAAATTGGTTAAAAAGAAGATTAAAGGAGAATATGTAAAATAACATTGTAGATATTTATTTTGTAAAATTATCAGACAGACAAGCTCAAGTGACTTGTCAGCTTACTTGTCTTTTCACAAAACATCCGTGGGAAGCAGCTGTTAAGATAATGAAAGTTTCAGTTTCTCCCAGAACATAGAGGCATTGTTTTGCTACAGCAAGGGCTTGGTAATATCCACCGTGTTCATCTATGTGAAATGTGGACACAAACAAGAGCACAGCTGAAACTATTGAAAGCAATGTGTCATCATCAATAAATAAAAAGTTTTGTGAGGCCATCTTACCTTGAACATAAATGGTGAAAGGAAGATCAGCAAATTGTTTCTTTGATATGAAAACAGACATGTATCCATCATGACAAGTCGAAGAACTGCTGTTGATAATGTAACGAGGTGTTGCATGAAGTTGTTTAGAAACTGCATGGGCTCCACATTGCACGAGGAGGAGTGATGATGAAGTAAATGTCAACATAATGAAGAATATAGTATAGGACACCATCCTTGGATATTGGCACCAGGTGGAGCAGCTGCTTCTTATTTGACTTAATTGGTGCAACCTCTTACTCAAAACTCACGACTCATTCTGAAGGTCCAGTGTTTTAATCAGTCAGTGTCTGCTGCCTTCCTAAAGTTTGTATTCTCTTCCTGTGCCTTCATGTGTTTTTTCACATTGCTCAGAAGATGCAGGTGAACAAGAAGCTTAAACTCTCCTGTATTTTTATTCATGAACTGTTGAGGAACAAAATGCTTATATTTTATCTGCAGGTCAATCTGAGAGTTTGGTCTTATTAGATCAGCTTGCAGATTCATTGTTTAAAGTGATTGGCACAAAAACACATCTGACATACAAGAGCTCATTTGACACAGACTACTTCTTGATTGGTTGATCTTATTTGTGTTTTTTAATCTTTATTTTTTTCCCCAAGCATCCATCACTTATAGTCTAATACAATGTACAGGCAGAAAAATGAAATTATGTGACAAAAAAAATACAAAAAAAGGACAAGAATTAAGTTCAAACTATTTATGTCAATCAGCATTTAGTAACCTTCACTGTGAAACCATACACACATCTGCTTAAAGGTCCGATATGTGAGATATCGTCTGAATTAAATCATTAAATGACCTTAATATCATCAGACATTGAGGAAACATGCAATATGTAATGCCTGTTGGTTAGCAAGGCATGAAAGCAGGCAAGAGAACTGGTTCAGATAGAAATGATTCTACCTGACCTAAAACAACTGAAACATGGTAAAACTAGGATCAATATTGGAGATGCTTTTGAAAAATGGAGAGAGGTTAGAACAATGAAAGGTTTCAAGAAAGACAGATGCGGAGCTAGCTAAACACTGAAGCTTCATTGTCAGTGATATGTGCACACTGACTCTAGGGAGGAAGGGGCGGAGAGAGACAGCTCTCTACAATGTTTTGAATTTGGACTGCAGTACCAATTTTAAACACTAGGTGTCAAAGTTACATTCCTCCTTTGTGCTCTACATTTGTTGGAGCTGGTCTGTGCTCCTGTTGTAAATCGGGTTTTGGTATTCACTCTCTGTGAAGGAAACAGCAGAAGTGAGAGTCATACAGGGCGAAGTATCACATTGTCCTTAGATAATACATATTCATTCAGAACTCACTTGCTTTAGCTCTCTTCTTCCTCCCATCCGCTGCAAATGAATGACAGCAGTCAATAACTTTTCACTTTTTGTACTTCATAACTGCTATTTGTTAAATTAAATTGAAATACCTCTGTTTTGGTTCTCTGCCTGAGCTGCTTGTTGCCTGCTGATTTCACCCTGGTTGGCTGTGAATAACAATAATTGAGTGAAATTTCGAACAATGATGAAATGGTAGAACAAGAACATATTCAAAAATGTTGTATTACCATAATAGTGCCGACCGAGGCTTGAATTTCTTAATCTGTTGATGAGATCTGGAGATGAAAGAAATTAATGCGTTACTCTAGTTTTTCACAACAGTATGACAGGTGTCACCAGTACTGCATTAATTCTTCTGAATATTAGGCACCTGTATGGAATCTCCGTTTTGTCCTCTGACTTTCCATCCTTACAAATCTGAACTGATTTGTCTCACTTGTGCTTTGGCCAGGTTGAGAAGTGTCAGGATCAGGCTGAACTGCCGGGAGATTGAACTGATT
>NC_089205.1:1317500-1320000 GCF_963930695.1 Labrus bergylta
CCTTTGGTTAAAGGGGTTAAAACTACATCGCTAGTCCCTCATGTTTTCAACCCGCCTATTGATGGGGTGACACACTGAAGCTACAGACCTATCACAGATCAATGGGTGGGACCTAACTCCCAGAATCAAAACTTAACGTCCGCCATCTTGCTTGGAAGCTATGCTAACAGGCTCAGAAAACTGAGAAGAACGAAAGTATGATAAAAGTATTTTTCAACTTCAAACTGATGTGGATGAAGTGGATTTTGAAGGTCTTGTGCTCCAATCGGATGGTCGTGTCTATCTCTACGTGCTGCAATATAGCTACGAGGCGGCTGCTGCCAACAGGTAGGACTTCTGCCTCGGCTGCTGCAGCCAAGGCAGAAGTCCTGCCTGTCGGCAGTGGTGAGGACGGGGAGCCGGGTCGGCTTGAGCTGGGGCGGACTGGTGATGTCGGTGCTCTCACTGTTTGCCTATGGACACAGACACAGAGTCTGTTTTCTGCCAGGAATGCCTGATTCTTTCTGGCAAAAATCACGGAACCAGTTGAGGAAACAGCCTTATGTGTTGTAGTAAATGTCTGTAACTAGAGGACCTTAGTGGGAGTGGCCTGCGATGCTGTGCCTTCTGGGATTTGGTGTCTTTCATCCACATGAGCCAAAAAGACACTTTCTGCCTTTTCTCGGTCAAGAAGGCACCAACTTCAAAATGTATCTCACATTTTTAAAAATTCATATTTCAACAGGTGAAGTATCCCTTTAAATTAAGAGCTAATATGCCTGAACAATTAACAAGAATTCAGTCTCGCATAGACTTATGGTACACATTAAGTTATCATTAACTACTTTATAATGTGATGAGTAGTTACTCACTATCTACACATTAACTAAAGTTAGTTTAGTTAATGTCTAGTTAGTGTCTCATTAGTTCCCTAGTAACAGTTGATATTCTGAACCACACTCCATACCACTAGGTGGTGGAAGTGCAACTTATTTGCCAACTGCCAATACACCTCACAGAAGAAGTCCTCCACTCCCCTCCGAAAGTAAAAGGTGGTCATGCAAGTGTCCGGTACCTGCAGAGCGTGGTAGGACAGGGAAATTAAATTCAAGGCTTCCCACTGTAGTAAGTGCTAAAAATGTATACCTTAAGGCTACCATGCAAACTGGACTATTTGATAGCTGTTACTTGTTCAGGCATTGTAGATCTTAGCTTTAGCATGCTAGCATCTGTTTATGAAATGTTTTGCTACTGTGGTTAGATACATTGCGGTGGCTGTGGCTTAGACAATTAAATTACAATGCAATGTATCTTCCAAAGTACATAACAGAGATTTAAGGAAATTGCATTTTTTTAAGAAGATTAAAGTCAGACCATTCATCATCATAGACTTGATGGAAATGTAGGTTACCCTCTTAGTAGTGATGATAAAATATCTTGTTTGTTTGTTTGTTTGTTTACAGGTTTCCAATGCATCAGTCACAGCTACAGTCATTTAATAATTTAGTAGCTGTAATTAAAACATTTCTTAAAAAGCCTACTCTTGAGGAACCTAACTATAGACCTATATCTAACCTTCTCTTTATCTCAAAGATCCTGGAGAAAGTGGTGGCCCATCAGTTATGTGACTTTCTCCATGGCAACAGTCTATTTGAGGATTTTCAGTCAGGATTTCGAGTCCAACATACTGTAGCACTGAGACTGCAACGGTAAAGTTATTACAACTTACTTACACCTTGTCAACCTAGCATGCTTGTCCTGTTAGATCGTAGGGCTGCATTTGACACAATTGACCATCAAATCCTATTACAGAGACTAGAACAATTATTTTGCATTACAGGGACTGCTTTAAGTTGGTTTGAATCCTATTTATCTGATCAATCTCAGTTTGTACATGTTAATGATAAGTCCTCTATGCACACCAAAGTTAGCCATGGAGTGCCACAAGGTTCAGTGCTTGGACCAATTCTCTTTACATTATATGCTTCCTCTGGGTAACATTATGAGGTAACACTCCATAAATGTTTCTCATTATGCAGATGATACTCAACTAAACTTATCAGTGAAGCCTGATGACACCAATCAGTTATGTATCTGGAATCTAGGAGTTCTATTTGATCAAGATGTCCTTTAACTCTCACATAAAACACATTTAAAGGACAGCCTATTATCACTAAATATTAGTTCATGTATTTGTTACCTCCAGGTTGGATTTCTGGAATTCTTTGTTATTAGGCTGCATAAGTCGTTGGGGGATCGCCTGCCGCTTTGCTGTTCCTTTGTTTTTCTCTATCCTTCTTCCTGGATCTCCCTTTATCCCACTTTTATCCCACTTTTCAAACCCATCACAGTTTCGGCAGATCAACATGAGTCTAGTTTGGCTCAAGGTTTCTGCCTCTTAAAGGAAGTTTTTCCTTGCCACTGTAGCTATACTAAATGCTGTGCTCATTATGGATTAATCTTGAGTCTTTGTTATTTTGATAATATGACAATAAGTAAGGTCTTTAACCTGCCTTTTAGT